>NC_073305.1:9631550-9689050 GCF_027595985.1 Sorex araneus
TCCCGGGCCTTCTCGACTCTGTCCCCTCCCCCTGGCCGCGGGGCCCCTCCCCGTGGCCACATTCCTCGGGATCTTCTGTGCTGTTTCACTGTGTCCCGGGCAAGGGTCTCACTGGGCGCTGGGGCCCGGGGCCCACGGGGGCCTCGCCAGGAGCATTCTGGGAAGGCGCGGGCAGGAGGCCACACGTGGGGTCACCTGCTTCTCCAGGGGCGGGGGCGGTGGCCTTTGCCCTCATGCCTTGCTGACACATTGGGCCTTTCCCAGAGACACCTGGAACGCGGGGCCCCTTGTCCCACCAGACCCGGGGCCTGGGCCTGCCGCCCACTCGCCCTCGGGGAGCTCACCTGGGGGGGCAGGGCCCCACGGCTGCCCGGCCACACTGTGTGTGACTCCCCGGGGGGCCGTGACCCCCTACAGGGCTCAGCGGCGGCCTCGGCCCTTCTCTGGGCGCTCGTCGGGCACCTGCCCCCCCCGCAGTCTGATTCCAGGGGGTCACTGGCCAGCCCCCCCCACACACACTGAGGCCCAGGCCGGGGAAGGGGAGGGGAGGACAGGGAGGCCGGGCCCGAGGGGGCCTGGGTGGGGACCGCGGCCGGGAGCTCGGAGCTGCCTTCTGCGGTGCCCCCGAGGGTCGAGGGAGGGTTGCGGGGTAGGGCGCTGCAGGAAGCCCACTGCACACGGCCGGCCCCGCCCCCGGCCTGGGCCCTGCAGCCTCGCGCCCGCTCCTTTGTCCTGGCCACGGGGCCCTTGGCCGCTCTCGCCCGAAGGGAGGGCGGGTGTGTGGGGGGGAGGCCCGGCCGGGTTGGGGAGCAGGGAGGGGAGAGGCACAGGGGGCCCCGGGGGTGCCGTCGCCGGGCGCTGGGGCTCCCTCTGCCGTGGCCACCTCCCCGCACGGGGGTCACGGGCTGCCCCTGGCCCCGGCCCTCTCGCAGGACACAGAGGCCCTTTCTCCGGAGGATCCAGTACCAGAACCCGCCGCGGGCCGGGCCAGGGTGGGCGGCCGCACAGCAGCCCCCGAGCCAGCCGGCCTGCGGGAGGGGCGGGGCAGGGCCTGGGCCGGCCCTTGTTTGCTGCTCCCGGAGGGGGTGGCACATGCCTGTGGTTTGGGGCGTCGGGGGCCGGATCCAGCTGGATTCTTGGCGCCCGGCCCCACGGGCCAACGCACGGCTGCCCAGACGCGGCGGGGTGGGGGGGGCGGGCAGGCGGGCCAAGGCGACCCGCGGGGCGGGGTGCCCGGGGAGGGGGCACCCGCCCCGCCCCCAGCCCGACGGCCCAGGTCACGGGCCAGGCAGAGCTGAGCCTGCGGGAGTGACCCCTGGCCCAGGCTCGCCCTGGACCCCGCCACCTGCTCTTGCTTCTGGGGGTGAGAAAGTGACTCACCGGGACAGGGCAGCCACCCGAACCCGGGCCCTGGGCTTGGTCCTCCAGTACCCCTGGGCTTGGTCCTCCAGCACTCCTGGGCTTGGTCCTCCTTGCAGCCTTGAGCACCTAACCAGGGGCAGCCCCCAGGCACCCATGGGGCTGGGTCCCCCAAAGAAAGCTGCTCAATGAGGGGTACACTTCGCCCCTGGGGCCAGAACCGGAGACGGCAGGAGGGACAGCCGGTGTCTGGGGAGCCCGCTGGCCGCCCCCTCCCCCAGTGAGTTCCCCCCAGTGGCCGCCCCCCTGCTCCCAGTGCCCTTGGCTGCCAGCAAGGACAGGGGGTCACTGTGCTCCCTGGGGACCACCCCAGGGTCCCACCGTGGTCTCAAGGGCGCTCGGGGTCTCCTCTCGACCCAGAAGCACAGAGAGGATGACGGGGGGGTCTCTGCGCGCTCACGCTGACCTGCCCCCGCCTGGCCCCGCCCTCCCTGGGACCCCCCCCCCCCCGCCCTGCCAACGCCAGCAAGGGCAGCGAAGTTCTCCTCGTGCCCGAGGAAGGGGCCAGGCCTGCAGGGCCCGGTGTGGCCTGCCCCTCCCTCCCCTCCCGGCCTCAGTTGGGGACTCGTGCCAGCCCCCGCCCCTCCCTGTGGCCCCAGAGCACTGCTAGAGAGAGCTGAGTCAGGCCCCCCTGTGGCCCCAGAGCACTGCTAGAGAGAGCTGAGTCAGGCCCCCCTGTGGCCCCAGAGCACTGCTAGAGAGAGCTGAGTCAGGCCCCCCGCGGCCTGCCCGCACCCCGGGCATGGCCCTGCCCCATGCTGGCCTCTGCCCGGCTCCGCGTCGTAGCCTTCCCCCCCCCCCGCCCGCCCGGCCGGCCCCCCTCGAGCGAACAACCCACCCACGCTGACCCAGGCCCGAGAGGTCAGCGCTGCAGAATAGGATCCCGGGGGCTCGCTGCCCTCCGGGCCGGGGGACAGGCTGGCTCAGACCTCCCGGGGGGATGCAGTGCCCGGAATGGGGGTCACCTGGGGGTGCCCTGGACCCAGGGGCAGCGTGAGGCTGATTTCAGGGCTGCAACCGGCAACACGGCTCCGGGACCCCCGCTGCCCTCTGGACACCCTCCCGCCTCGTCCTGTGTGTGTCGAGTCACGGGGGGGGGTGTGGGAGCCTGGCCTGGGCCCTCCTGCCACCCACCCCGGGAGGTAAGGGCCCCCCCAGCACCCACCCCAGGGGCCCTGCTCAGAGGAGGGTCGTCGATGCCACGTGGCTCAGGGCTGGGCAGCAGTGGAGAGTGGAGGGCCACTGGGGAGAGGGACACGGTGATGGGGACGGGCACAAGGTCCTGCAGGGCGTGACGCGGGCCCCGACGGGGCCGGCTGGAAGCAGGGGAGGATGGTCGGGGCCCACGGGACGCGTGGGCAGGGCAGGGTGGGGCCGGGAGGGGCCTGTCTCCGTGCTGGCGGGGAGCACAGGACAGCGAGCCCGCTTTCCCGGCTATTCCCCGGGGACGCCCCCACGGCCAGCGGCTCAGTCCCCGCTCTGGGTCTGGGGGCGAGAGACACGCTTGTGCCCTCGTCCGCTGCTGCGCCCACACCGGCCGCGGCTGGACACGCCCCGGGGGCCCAGCGGCAGAGGCGCGGGAGGGCGGGCTCAGCTGGGGGACAGGCGGCCCCGTGGGCAGAGCTGAAGGGGTGAGGCAAGAGCCGGGGAAGGACGCGCCAGACAGACAGACTCCGGGGACGGAACGGGAGCGCAGGTGGGGAGGAGGGCGCTGGCCTGGCACGCGGCGCCCCACAGGGTGCCCTGAGCCCCGCTGGGAGTGATCCCCGAGCACAGAGCCAGGAGTCAGCCCTGAGCACCGCCCGGCTTGACCCCCAAACACAGCTAACAAGGAGGCTCAGGCAAAGCCAAGTCTCTCCCCGAGCCCCACAGCACCGAGGCGGGGGAGGGAGGGGGAGGGGAGGGGGAGGGGTGCGGGTGGCCGGGGTGGGTGCGGCACGCTAACGCACACCCCAGGGCAGCGGGGTGCGACTCGGCACACGCGCTGTCGACCAAGGTCACCTCAGCACGGACCAGCCGTAAGCCTCGGGCCCGAGAAGCGGCTCATTTGTCTTGCGTAGGCGAGGCCTCGGGTTTGAGTCCGCACAACCCCAAAGAGTGCAACAAGACCTCATCACATCAGACAGAGACAGACAGAGACAGAGACAGACAGAGAGAGACAGAGACAGAGGAAGACAGAGAGAGACAGAGACAGAGACAGAGGAAGACAGAGAGAGACAGAGACAGAGACAGAGACAGAGGAAGACAGAGAGACAGAGACAGAGACAGAGGAAGACAGAGACAGACACAGAGACAGAGAGACAGAGACAGAGAGAGAGAGACAGAGACAGAGACAGAGACAGAGGAAGACAGACAGAGACAGAGACAGAGACAGAGACAGAGGAAGACAGAGACAGACACAGAGACAGAGAGACAGAGACAGAGAGAGACAGAGACAGAGACAGAGGAAGACAGAGAGACAGAGACAGAGAGACAGAGACAGAGACAGAGGAAGACAGAGAGACAGAGACAGAGAGACAGAGACAGAGACAGAGGAAGACTGAGAGAGAGAGACAGAGATAGAGACAGAGGAAGACAGAGACAGACACAGAGACAGAGAGAGACAGAGACAGAGACAGAGGAAGACTGAGAGAGAGAGACAGAGATAGAGACAGAGGAAGACAGAGACAGACACAGAGACAGAGAGAGACAGAGACAGAGACAGAGGAAGACAGAGAGAGAGACAGAGACAGAGACAGAGGAAGACAGAGAGAGACACAGAGACAGAGACAGAGGAAGACAGAGAGAGACAGAGACAGAGACAGAGGAAGACAGAGAGAGACACAGAGACAGAGAGACAGAGACAGAGAGAGACAGAGACAGAGACAGACACAGAGACAGAGAGAGACAGAGACAGAGACAGAGGAAGACAGAGAGAGACAGAGACAGAGGCAGAGACAGACAGAGAGAGACAGACGGACAGACAGAGAGACCCCCACAAAGACCAGTAAAGCTCAGGTCTGAGTCCCGCCAGGCCTCCCGGGGGTCCCATGTTTCCCCTCCATGCTGAGTGCTCTGGGTGGGTTCCGCACCCCGGGGGGCAGGCAGCCCGTGTGTGTACTGGCCAGTAGGGAGTGGACGGGACCGAGTGTTCCCCCGCTGGGCGTGGTGGGAAGAACTCTGCTCCCGACGGCCGAGAGAGGGAAGCGGGTCCCCCTCCGGGGGGCTGGCGGCCCCAGGTCAGGACACGCGGCAGAGTCAGCACACAGCGCTGGGGGCCACATGTGGCCCGGGGGCCGGGGCCTGCCCCCCACTTCCGCTCGCCTGCCGCACCCCCGCCGGCACCCTGGCCCCACACACCCAAACAGCCCCTGGACCTGCCCATCAGATAAGGTCTGACATCAGCTCTCACCGGAGGGTTCAAAACAACAGGCTCAGGAGCAGGCGGTACTGGGAGGTGCCCGCCGCCGCCCCCCCTCCCCCCCCCCGCCCCTGCCCCGGCCCGCCCCGCCCCTCCCCGCCCCTCCGGGATGAGGGGCCAGGCCAGGGCTTTCGGGCGGGCCCCCTCCTCCCCCAGGGCTACCCCCCAGGCCCCAGGAGCCCAGACCAGCAGGGTGGCTCGTGTGAGGATGTCCCCAGCGCTGCCGGGACGACAGCCACCACCTCACTGGAAATGCAGTGAAGCCCCTTCAGCTCTCATACGCCCCAGCCTGCGGCCCCCAAAGCCCTGTGAACCCTCCCACAGCCCCCAGGACAGAACCCGCACGCCCTCGGGGCCGGGGGGTGCAGCGGGGAGGGTGTCGGCCCCAGTTCGATCCCCAGCATCCCGCAAGGTCCCCTGAGCACTGCAGGGAGTGACCCCCAAGTGCAGAGCCAGGAGCACTGCTGGGTGTGACCCCCAAACAAACAAACAAAAACACCAACTCACACGCCCTGGCCTGGTTACCCGGACTCGGTCCCTCAGGCAGGGGGGTCCGCCCTGCAGGGCGCCCCCCCCCATTGCTCTCGGGACCCAGCGAGGTGAGGCCAGCACTGCCAGTCCCGTTGCAGAGAAGGGGCTGAGGGCGGGAGGGGCTCCTGGGAGTCTGACCTGTCGGCCGCCGCGTCCTCTCCCAGGGGCGGGTCCAGAGGCCCCTCACCCGGGGCTGTGCCGCCTGACCCCGAGCCCGGCAGGTGGGGGCACTGACCCCGCACACACACGCGGGGTCAGGCCGGGAAGGAAGCTACTGGCTCCCCCGGGAGGGATGGGCTTGGAGCCAGGGTGGCTGTAGGTGGCGCCCCCGGTCCAGACTGCTCAGCCCACAGTGCTCGCGCTCAGTGCTCGGGCTGAAGTCCTTGCTGCCCACCCGCGCTGCCCCCCACCGTGGCCCTCCACTGGTTCCAGCCTTCGCGGCCGTGTGCCAGGGCTTCTCCCTCCTGTCTCCTCAGAGGGTGCGACCCAGCCGGCTTCCCGGGCCACTGGCCTGCTCCGGGGCTCAAGGGGAAACGGTTTTGCTGAGGTTTCCGGGGAGAAGCCTGAGCCGCAGGAACACAGCGGCCTGGAGTCGCCACCCTCACCTCCACCCTCACCTCCACCCTCGCCTCCACCTCACCTCCACCCTCACCTCCACCCTCGCCTCCACCTCACCTCCATCCTCACCTCCACCCTCGCCTCTACCCTCACCTCCACCCTCACCTCCACCTCACTCCACCCTCACCTCCACCCTCACCTCCACCATAACCTCCACCCTCGCCTCTACCCTCACCTCCACCCTCACCTCCACCTCACTCCACCCTCACCTCCACCCTCACCTCCACCATAACCTCCACCCTCACCTCCACCTTCACCTCCATCTCACCTCCACCCTCACCTCCATCCTCACCTCCACCCTTGCCTCCACCTCCCCTCCATCCTCACCTCCACCCTCGCCTCTACCCTCACCTCCACCCTCACCTCCATCCTCACCTCCACCCTCGCCTCCATCCTCACCTCCACCCTCACCTCCATCCTCACCTCCACCCTCACCTCCATCCTCACCTCCACCCTCACCTCCATCCTCACCTCCACCCTCGCCTCTGCCCTCACCTCCACCCTCACCTCCACCTCACTCCACCCTCTACTCCACCTTCACCTCCACCCTCACCTCCATCCTTACCTCCACCTCACCTCCACCCTCACCTCCACCCTCACCTCCATCCTCACCTCCACCCTTGCCTCCACCTCCCCTCCATCCTCACCTCCACCCTCGCCTCCACCTCACCTCCATCCTCACCTCCACCCTCGCCTCTACCCTCACCTCCACCCTCACCTCCACCTCACTCCACCCTCACCTCCACCCTCACCTCCACCATAACCTCCACCCTCACCTCCACCATAACCTCCACCCTCACCTCCACCTTCACCTCCATCTCACCTCCACCCATACCTCCATCCTCACCTCCACCCTCACCTCCATCCTCACCTCCACCCTCGCCTCTGCCCTCACCTCCACCCTCGCCTCCACCTCACCTCCACCCTCTACTCCACCTTCACCTCCACCCTCACCTCCATCCTTACCTCCACCCTCGCCTACACCCTCACCTCCACTCTCACCTCCACTCACACCTCCATCCTCACCTCCATCCTCGCCTCCACCCTCGCCTCCACCCTCAGCCCCCCTCGTAGTCAGACCATGGCCCAGCTTCACTTGACCACCGCAGCCTCTCCTGGGTTTTCTCACGAGTTCTGGTGGGCAGGCTCTGCTTCACCCCACTTCTGAGGGAGCCATGGAGCACTGCAGAGCAAGGGATGGAGGGAAGGAGGGGAGAGGAAGGAAGCCAGGAAGGAGAGAAGGGGGTAGAGGAGGACGAGAGGAGGAACAAGGTTAGCCAGAGAGAAGGGAAATGAGGGAAAGAAGGAAGGCAGGGAAAGAGGAATTGGGGCAGAGAGGAAAAAAGGAAGGAGGATGGGGAGGGAGGGAAGAGGGAGAAAAGAAGGAAGAGCGGAAAGAAATGAGAGAAGGGAGAGAGGAGGGAGAAAGGGAAGGAGAAAAGGGAGGGAAGGAGCAGAGGGAAGAGGAGGGAGGGAGAGGGAGGGGGCGGGGGAGGGGAGGGAGGGAGGGAGGCACTTCCGGGCCAGGCACTCCCCTGGCCAGGCCCTGGTTTTGCTGGTGGGGGCCGCTGGGCCCCGCCCACCATGCCCTCAGACACTGCCGCCTTGTCCCCCTGGCCACGGCCCTGGGCCATACAGGGTGGTATCGGAGCACGTGGCCAGGGGGGTTGGTGACCTGCACCCCAGCTGCAGGGGCTGGGCGCGGCCAGGAGACGCCCTAACCGCAGGAGAGGCCTGTGGCCGGGCGAGAGGAAATGAGCCATCCCCCAGCTGGCCAGGGCCCCGCGGGCACCCTTCGGGCCGTGCCTCTCCTGGGCCTGCTGGGCACCGTCTGCTGAGCTCCTGGAAGAGAGCCCTTTGTTGGGGCGAGCACTGGCTGCGGAGTCCTGCAGCCTGGGAGCTAGTGTGGACTCTGCTGTCCACTCCCTGTGGTAGCTGAGTCAGGCCCTCCTTGGTGGTGGGGGGGTCTCCATTACCCTGGGGTAACAGAGAGGGTGTGTTGGGGAGTTGAGCTCAAAGGTCACCACTCGCCCTTCAGCTCTGACGTTGCCCAGGGCACGGGGTGGGTAGGTCCTGCCAGGGTCTCCAGGGGCCATTTGGAATCGGGGGTCTGGAAGTCCAGGAATCCTTCCTGGAGGGGGCGTCCCTTTTTAAAAAATTTAAATTGAAATTTAATTAAAATGTTGACCTCTACAAAGCTGTTCATGATTAGGTTTCAGTCATACAGTGTTCCAACACCCATCCCTCCGCCGGGGTACATCACCCAGAACCAGTGTCCCCGGGCTCCCTCCCCACGCCCCCCACCCCGCCGCCAGCCTGCCTCTAGGGCAGGCACTTTCCTCCCCTTCCCCTGGCCCTCTCCCTCCCCCCCATCGTCCCCTCTGGACACTGACACTGAAAGGTCACAGTGCGCATCCCTTCCTTGCGTTCAACACTCAGGTCTCGCCCCGCGTGATGGTTTCCAGCTGTCGCTGTCGTCCCGGTCTCTTAGGGGCCAAGCCCTTCGGGCTGGGTGGTCAGCCCACTGGGGGCGTGCAAGGCGACTTGCCTGAGGGTGCCTCGAGACTAGACACCCGGGGCGGCAGCACCCAAGGCTTAGAGGAGAGGACGGGTCCCCCAGGAGCTTGGCGAGAGGAAGCTAAGCTGGAGCCCCCAGCCCCCCCCACTCCGTGCATGGGACACTGGGCAACAGAAGGTGCTGGAGACGGGGGGGGGGGGGCGGGGGGGGCGGAAGGGGGGGGCTGGCTCCTGCCCTCGGGGCATCGGGCTGCGGGACAGCCCCGGGGCTAATCAGAGCGATGTTTCACGCCTTGTCGGCTCCAGGCCCGGTCAGCAAAGGTCGGTACCTTCCCAGGGCGAGGGCAGGGCGGGAACGGCCCCGTGGGGCCTCTGGAATTCAGGGTCTCGGTCGGGAGCAGCCCCCCTGGGGTGGCGAGTGCCCGGGCTGCCAGGCGGGCACACGGATGATGCATCTCAGGCTCAGGGGAGCGGCAGCCCCCGCCCCGCAGACGGGAGGCCGCACCCCTTCAAGCAGCCCAGGGGGTTGCCATTGGTGGGGGCAGGACACTGGAGGGAGGCCACACGCTGAAGGCCCAGGAAGCTCCGGCGACTGGACCTGCTGCTGGACCGGGCTCTAATGAAGCGAGTCGGCCCCGACGGTTTGGGCTCGGCCCGCCGGTGCTCTTGGCCCAACACAGTGCTCTGAGCAAACCGGAAACTTAAACATCAGGTTTCAAACTGCGCAATTCTAAGTGTCTGGCTCTGAGCCCCGCCGGGAGCTGGGCCGGGGAGACGTGTGTGAGTGGGGAGGGGCCGGGGGTCCCGGGCTGACCCCCCCCACCTCTCCTCACTGCAGCCCCGGGCCGTCACTGCGGACTCACGGGGCCCCAGGGCGCCTGGCTCGAAGCCCCCCTCCCCTCCTCTGGGTGACGGGCAGGGGCCCCGCACACTTTGTGTCTCCCCCTCGCCGACACGCGGGTGCTCCTGCACATGCCGGCCACCAGGCGCTGGCACAACTCTCTCCTCCAGTGCTCACCCACGCCCGGCTGTGACGTGGCCGGAAGTCGGGTGCCACGCCGGGGAGCCCCAGACAGCAGGTGTGAGCGAACCCCGGGAGGGAACGCCGAGCCTTGTCCCTGCGGGCTGGCGCCAGGCCGCCTCCTGCTCCCCTTGTCTGGGTTTGGAATCGTGCCGGGGCCTTCCCTCTGCGGCTCCGACAGTGTCAAGGGAGAGAGGAGGCCTGAGAGGACTTGGTGGCCAGTGCTCCTCGTAGCCTGAGGCTCCTGGGTGGGTCTGTCTGCGCATGCCTGCGTGTGACCCCAGCAGCGGTGCCAGAGCCAGACGTGACCGCGGGTCAGCACAGAAGCCAAGAAGGCCACCGAGGGAGAGAAAGGGGGAAGGAATTAAAAAATATACGTATTATTAAATATATATTATATATTATTAAATATTATATCAACATATGGATATAAATTATATACTATCAATGACAATATCAATATTGTATTAATATTATAATATAAATTAAATATATCATTAAATATATTTAATAATTATAAATTAAATATATTATTAAATATATCCCTCTTGGATATATTTAATAATATATTAAATACATATTTAAATATAAATATTAAATATATATTTAATAATATATCTCGGATATATCTCGGCAAGCTACCGAGAGTATTCCGCCCACACGGCAGAGCCTGGCAAGCTACCCGTGGCATATTCGATATGCCAAAAACAGTAACAATGATGGTCCTCATTCCCTTGACCCTGAAAGAGCCCCCAGTATGCCATCAGGCTACACTAGCACGTGAACGGGAACAAATGGAGACGTTACTGGCACTCGCTTGAGCAAATCAATGAGCAACAGGATGACAGTGCTACAGTGATTAAATATATAATATATAATGCAAACAGAAAAGGCTTGCCCAGGATTGTTTTGGAAGTTCCAGTACATTCTTTGGTGTGTTGGGGACACACATTTATCCACCAATGGCTGCCCGGGATTTTCTGCCCTGGAGGAATTTACATGGATGCACCAAGGACAGGCACACATCCAGCCCGTCCCAGCCTGGAGACGGCCCAGCCTCATCAGCAGGGTGACACATCGAGGACGACACCTCCTTGAGACCCCAACTGCGACACCAGGGGGAGGCTTCGGCAGGAATGAGTGCAGGGACCCCCAGAGGCCCCCGACGGTCGAGAGCCCGAGGAGGCCGAGGTGGTAGCAGGAGGAGGAAGAGTGGGGGAAGAATGAGTAAGACCCCCAGGAGGGGGGATGAGTAAGACCCCCAGGAGGGGGAGAGCTGGGCCCCTGGGGTGCCATCGGGAATCCAACCTGACGGTGTCTGCCTGTGACCGAGTCAGGAACGCGTGTCTCTGGGGCTGGACCACACTACAGCGGGGAGGGCGCTTGGCACTCGCCGACCCAGGTTCAAGTCCTGGCAGGGTGGGAGAACCCACCGGAGTGACCCCTGGGCACAGCTGGGCATAGGCAGGAAGACCCTCTTACGAAGGTGCTCACCTCGGGGGTCTGGTCTGGAGCGGCGTGGGGAGCGGCCGGGTGTCCCTGGAGGCATCCCTGCCCACGTGCTCGTGCCCCCGTGCTCGTGCCCCCGCGCCCTGCTAGCACGCGGGCACGCACAGGCGGCGTCTGGCACCAGGCAAGGCCCTCGATGCCATGCAGCGACCCGGCTTCCCCCCGAGGCCTGGGTACTGCTCCTCAGGGTGCGTGTCAGCTTGCGCACGTGGCTGGCACGGAGACGCGGGCACAGGGCAGACCCCTGCAGACCCCCATGGTGCTAGATGGAGTCGTATTCCCCGATCCCGACGTTGCCCAGAGTGCCCACCTCCCTGGGTGCCCAGTCTGAGCTCCTGCAGCGGCCCCGGAGCCCCCCCTGCGGGTTCTCTGGCTTCCCGAGGGGCGTGTCTGGGTCCCCTCAGCGGGCCGCCCTCGGCGCCTCCCAGCTCTGCAGCTCCCTGCCTCAGAAACTTCCCCCGTGCTCTGCATATCCCCCCAGAGGCGGACACACACACACACACACAGACACACATAAACATACACACACGCATGCACACACACATATACACACATACACACACAGACATGCACACACATGCATACTTGTGTGTACACGAATGTGCACACATACACACATGCACACACATACACAGACATGCACACACATGCATACTTGTGTGTACACGAATGTGCACACACACACGCACACACATGCACACACAGACATGCACACACATGCATACTTGTGTGTACATGAATGTGCACACATGCGCACACATGCACATGTGCATGCAAGTGCACACACACATACACATATGTACACACAAGTAAGCACACACATGCACACGCATGCACGCACTCATAGCACAGGGCGGTGCGTAACACCCTTAGCTGTCCTGGTGTGGCACACAAGGGATCTGGTTATGTCTCTCTCGGTCCCGAGCACTGCTCTGTGCTCACGGGCTCCAGAGCATCGTCTCAGCCATTCTCGAGCCACTGGCTGCAGCTACTTTGTAATTATTTATAAGTTCTGGGAATAAGCGCCTTGTCAAGCACCCTGTGCACACACACACACACACACACACACACACACTCACACGCAAGCCCCAGTCTTCGCCTTGCTGTGGGTTTTGCTGATGATGTCTCTTTTTTTTTTTTTTTTTTGCTTTTTTGGGTCATACCCAGCGATGCACAGGGGTCACTCCTGGCTCATGCACTCAGAAATCACTCCTGGCGGTGCTCGGGGGACCATATGGGATGCTGGGATTCGAACCCGGGTCGGCCGCGTGCAAGGCAAACGCCCTACCCGCTGTGCTATCACTCCAGCCCCCATGATGATGTCTCTTAATGAGCTGACAATCTGCGCGTGGACGGAGTCCAGCCCTTCCATTGTGGGGCCGTGTCGGTCGCCGCCCTCCGTGCCCCGGACAAGACTCCTGCCTCCCTGCCGTGGCAGAGAAATCGGTGGGTGTCACTGCCCGGCCTCTCCAGTGTGGGGCTCCGACCCGTCTCACGAGGGCGTCTGCTGCGAGGGCGGCTGCCCAGGCTGCGGGCTTCAGCCGAGGGGGTGGGGGCGCCCCGGCCCTCAGGAAGCCCCGAGACGGCCCCCAGGCGCCCTCCTTCTCAGTGTTGCTTATTTCCTTATTTCCAGTCGGCCTCTGCCTCTGCACAGAGGGGCACTCCGGACCCCCTCCGCCCGTCCCCGCCTCCTCTTTCCCGCCCCTCTCCCAGATGCTCTCTCTCCTTCCCTGCGGATTTCACTTCACGTCCAACCCCTTCCTCTATGCCTTTTTTTTTTTTTTTTGTCCTTTGCGGCCACACCTGGCTCTGCACTCGGGAATTACTCCCGGTGGTGCTCGAGGAACCGAATGGGATGTCGGGGATCGAACCCACGCTGGCCACGTGCAAGGCAAACGCCCTCCGTGCTGTGTTATCCCTCAGGTCCTCTGACTTTGCTGCCGACACACCTGTGACCCCACACTTCTCAGGCGTGGGTGAACTCTCACCTCTCTGTGTCCCCGAGGGACGGGGGATGTGCTGCCCCCAACCATGAGACGGAGCTTCCTGTCCCCCCCGCCAGGGAAGGCGCTTCCTGCCCCGGGCCTCCACCTGGCTGGAGACCCAGACGGTCTTTCTCAAGGACTAGTAGGTTCTAACTGAAGCTCCGGGGGCGGGGCCAGAGCACAGTGGGGAGGGCACTTGCTTTGCACACAGTCGACGTGGGTTCCATCCCGGACACCTTTATGGTCCCCTGAGCTCCGCCAGGAGTGATCCCTGAGCACAGAGCCAGGAGTCAGTCCTGAGCACTGTCGGGTGTGAGCCCCCAAAAGGAAAAACAAAACTGAACGCTCCGTTATCTTCCTGGGAGTCAGTCTGTACGCGCGAACAGCGAGGGTCTTTGAAGAAGACAAACATGAGTGACAGGGGTTTTGATTAGTATGAGAAGAAAAGCGCATCGTGTCTTAAAGAGATTCTGACTTTCCGGGTTGGGGGGAAAAAAGTGCTAGAATTTGAACCGAGTAAGGACCCAGCACCCACCTGTCGGCGGACCACAGACGTCACCTGTCTCTGCTCTGGAACCTGGACGATAACCAGGCCTGCCACCGAGCAGGGCACCAACACCAACGTGTGATGCCACACGAAGTCCTGGGCGTCAGGGTCTCTGGCCACCGGGAGAGAAACCCTCGACTTGACTCGGTGAGCCATAAGGAAAACGGGATTTGACCACAAACAAATCTCTCTGAGCTCGGGGGACCCTGGAACCACCACAGCAATCCAGTGCCCTGATCCAGCCGGGCCTGGACTCCACCCCGGCCGGACCCCACGATAGCCACGAGACTCTGGGTGCGGCTCCAAAGGTTTCCTTCAAACACAACGGAAGGCAAACAGGTTTTATTTGGTGTGTTGTTTTTCACCAACAAAGCCACTTTAGCCAAAATTAATATTAATAATAAGAGCTGAAATGTCTTCATGTTTTTGTTTTGTTTTGTTTTGGGGCTACACCTAGCATGTTCGGGGACCCCTGTGGAGTGCTGGGGAGCGAATGCAGGTCGGCTGTGTGCCAGGAAAGAGCCTCCGCTGTCCTGGGGCTCCAGCCCCTGTGCTGAATGAATGTCTTAACGAGTCACAACTTCAGCCCAGCTCAAGTCAGCGGTGGCGCCCACCGCCCAGCGTCTGGCCTGCCCCGCCCGGCCGAGGGGCTTGCTCCCAGGGGGTCAGGCCTCCTCGACTTCCCATGCCTGCCTGAGACTGGGCGTAACGGCCAAACTAGGGCCAGGGAGAGATTCCAACAGCGACATGTACGGAGCCGGAGCTGTGGCGACGCTGCCCGGGGCAGTGGATGGATGTCCCTCGAATGGCCCTTTGTCCACGGCCCTCACGCACGGAGAGCGATGTGCTAGGGTCACCTTGGGGGCCGAGGGGGCCGGGTCTGGCCCACGCCTGCTGGTGCGTGAGGGCTGACTCCTGGTTCCGTGCTCAGAAGCAACTTCGGGTGACACAGGGGATCACACCGAGGTCGGCTGATGCCAGGCAAGCGCCTGATCCCTTGTGCCATCCCACCGACCCGTGTTCAAACTAGCTTCCGCCGAGGGTGACCAGGAAAGCCCAGCAGTGAGTCTGTGCCAGCCCGCCCTGCAGGTAGGGAGGGCGGGGAACTTGGTAACACCAGGCCGGTCCTAGGAGCTTAGTTCTCGCCGACAAAGGCAGGAGCTGTTGGGGACTGAGAGGAAGGACTCCAACCTGCCTGGGGAAATCATGAGGGGCTGCCTGGAAGAAGGGGCATCTTAAAGGGGATCCCGGAAACCGCCTTACTCGTGATCAGAGCCAGGGAGGGTCTCCGGGGAGCGCGCAGCCCCTCTGCTGTTTGGGGGGGTGCTTGGCTCGGGCTGCAGGGTAGCGAGGGGTGTCTGCGCCAGGACGCTTTGCCCAAGGGGGGGTCCGGGAAGGCAGCGGCCACCTCCGGCCACCCGTGCTGGGTGTGGGGCCAGCAGGCCCGCGGGGTGTCCGCGGATATTTGCCCCCACTCAAGGACACCTTTGTCCTGTGGCTCCTCGTCTCAGGGCCTGGGTGTCCCCCGGGGACCCAGCCCTGCCAGCCGGGCTCGGAGGACGAGGGCCCCTGTGTGCCCGCAGCCGGGCCGAGGACGCGGCCCCAGGAATGTGCCGCCAGCCCGGCGTGGGCTGGAATTTCACGGGGACGGTCTGCAGTCCCTAAACTTAGCCAACGAGCCCGGGGCTCCCGGGTGGCCCCGGCGTGCCAGGGGTGAGGCTGAATCACAGGGTGAGTCGGCAGGAAAGAATGCCACAGGCCAGGCCTGGGGACTGAGCTGGGGGGGCACCCCTGAACCTCTGACCTGCCCCCCCAGGCCCCGCCCCACGCCCCAGCACCCAGAGGAGTGGGCCCTGCCCGCAAAGGGGGCCGTGGCGGGTGGGGAGGGGTCCGGGTCAGCGCTGTTTGTCCTACAGTCTCCATCCGCATCCGAGAGACCCCAGCCAGGCACCCACCCGGCCCCGCAGGTAGGGCCGGGGACCTGGGAGAACCAGGCTGGTGCCCAGGGTTTAGTTCTCGCTGCGGGGACTGAGAGGAAGGACTCCAACCTGGGGGAAATTCTGGGGGCCTTCCTGGAAGAAGGGGCATCTGAAGGGAAATGCAAAGGTAGCGGGAGAAGAGCCGGGCTGGGCAGAGGGAGGGGGAGATGCGGGAGGGAGAGAGTCAGGAGTGTGGCTGTGGGGATGGCGTCAGGTCTGGGGGGCGTTTCCCAAGCAGCAGCAGGGGGCCGTGTCCCTCCCAGCACACGCTTTGGTGTGGGACGCCCACTGCGCCCCGTTCCTGCAACCCCGGGCAAGCCCGTTCGCCTGCCAGGGCCTCAGTTTCTTTTTCTGAGCACTCCAAGAGATCCCAGCTCAGTGCGCCCACGGGAGGGGCCAAGGGGTGGAGACACACGCGTGTCGTCCCGCTGCTGCTGACTGGGCCTGCGTCCCCGGCCCCTGCAGGGAGGAGGCGTGCCCGCGTGCAGGTCAGGTTGCCGAGAGGCCCGGACTGGGCGCTGCAACCCCCCCCCGCCTGCCCGCCTCGGGAACAAAGAGAAGGTCAGCTTCCCTCTGGGGCCAGCAGCTGTCCACGCAGTCCCGGGTCACTCTCTGACGCGCACGGGGCCCTGGCGGCTGCCAGGCCTCAGATGGACGCGGTCAGCCCTCCCTGCCCTCCCCCAGCCCGGCACACACCACTGACCGACATCTTTGCCCCCTGGCCACGCATCACGCCAGCCCCGCGGGGCCCGGAGACCCTCTGCTTCCCCTCCCCCCGCTCCAGGCTCAGGCCGGGGTGGGGGGCTGCGTCCCGAGGCACCCACCTCCCCCCGCCACCGGCCCGGGAAGCTTCTCCTGGCCCTGTCCAGCACCTTTCATTTTTAGGGTTCACTGAGCACCCCCCCATGCGACCCCAAGCCAGCTCCCGAATCTTCTTACCCACCGCGGCCGAGGAGGCCGGGATGAGCCCCCCGGATTCCAGGCCCCGAGGTCAGTGACACACTCTGGGGAGGGGAAGGTCGGGGAGCAGGACCTGCCCCCACCCCTGACTCCGGAGCCCCCTGGACTTCCTCCGACCAGCCGGGAGACGTCTCAGACGCAGGGGGCTACAGATGAGGAAACTGAGGCAAACAGCCACTAACCAGCAGGGGCAGCACCTGGGGGTGAAGCCAAGTTGTAAACTGGGTCCCAGGGGTAGGGAGGTGAGAGCCCTCGGGGTCTAGAGAAAAGGGCCAGTTGACCACCGGGTGGGAGCCCTGTCGCCCCCCCCCCGCCCCCTCCCACTCAGCTCTGAAAGGGTGATGGATGCGGAGGGAGCAGGGGACGGAGCGGGATGCGGACACAGAAGGTCACCCTGCCCGGCCTCCCGCTCGTGTCCCCACCCCCTCCCCTCCTCGGCTGGCCCCGGCTGAACAGCTGGGGGTTGGCACCCGCTGGACGCCGGCCAGCCTGCCCCTCCCCAGCCACTGACGGCTGACCCCGACAGCACCGTCTAAACGGGGCCCATGAGTCCCAGCCCAGGAATGTTTTTGAACTTGGGACTCACGGGGTTGAGTTCCGATGCTGTAAAATGTGAAACCGCAGGGCCAGAGCCAGGCCGGCTCCTGCTTCTTCTTCATCAAGGCAACGACCGCAGGAGAGCGTCCACGGGCGAGGGAGCGCTGGCCATCGGGGGCTTAATAAAAAGTTCTGTTTGTCCCGGATGATAAGAGACCACGAGGCAGCTCACCACAGGCCCTAGGGTCCGCCAAGTCCGTGAGGTCAGAGTTGGAATTTTGTGAATTCCCCCCTCCTCCCTTGCCCTCTTGGCTCTAAGGAGGCTGCCTGACTCCAGCCATCACACCCACATCCAAAGAAGGACGGAGAGGAAAAGCAGAAGGACAGCCACGGAGGGTGGCAGGGGCTTGGGTGGGCTGGTTTCTTTTCTGAAGAAAACAACTTTTCCAGAATCTAGGGCGAGTGTCCATCTTGTCACTGACCCAAACCGTGTCCCCTGGCTGTGTGCAGCACGGACGGAAGCTGGGGGGGGGAGGGAAATAAAATCTTTGGCTGAGTCAGCGCTGAGCAGACCCAGGACCCCGGAGGCGAGGTGATTACTCGACAAGCGGAGAGGAGGTCGCTCAGCGGGAATGACGTGCATCCAGGTGTCCAATCCCGGGGGGTCCGAGCCCCTCTCCTGGAGTCTGGAGTCCGGTTCTGAGGCTAATTGGATCCAAATGAGTCTCCACACCGGCCAGGTCCTGGCCCACAGCTCCTGGCCCAGGACAGCGGTTCTTGGGCCCAACGACCCAAGAACCCATGATTTGGGTCACATGACCTTGGGATCGCGCCAAGAAGGGTCAGCCCCAAGCGCCTGGCACAGTGCCCGTCCTGTCGGGGCCAGGGGATGGGCCGTGGGGGCCTGATGACACAGGCAGGGGCTGCCAGGGTGGGAGGTGCCAGTGAGAGGGTGGCAGGAAGCGGCCCCTCCCCGAGTGACCTCTGCCCCCAGACCCAGCGGCTGGCCCCACGCCAGCGGTGGGACCCAGAGTCCTGCTCCGTGCCCACGGCAAGGGGACGCGCTTCTGGGATGGTGGACGAAAGGGCTCAATGACAAAGTCTGGCCCAGGTGGCCGCTCCCAGCCTCAGTTTCCCTGTCTGTCCCATGAGACCATAACCCCCCCACCCCATTGTACCCTGGCTGATAGGACACGAGAGGCTCCACAAAGCGTCGTTTCAGCTGATCCTTGACTAGTTTCCCCGAGGCAGGAGCCACGGCCCCACGGCCACGGAGCCACACCCGCGGGAGGGCTGGCCACGCCTCCGGGGTGCCGCGGAGGGAGCCGGAGAGTCTCTCCTGCCCGGGGGGGCGTGGCCGCCACCGCAGACCTGCTCGGAGCCTCTCTCCGTCCGGGACTCCGGACCCCCCACCATGGTCTCTGCCATCGCGGGGGCAGTCCCCACAGCCGTCCTGCAGTGTCGTCCGGGTCCGCGGGGATCTCTCTGGTCTGTGACACTCGTGCCCCTCACACAGTCAACCCCAGGCCCCGTGACTTATCCACGGAATGCCCGGGTTGGGTGGAGCGATGGTACAATGGCTGGGGCTCTGGCCTGGCACACGGCAGACCCTGGCTTGTTCCTGGGCATCACAGATGGTCCCCTGAGCACTGGGAGGAGTCAGCCCTGAGCACAGAGCCAGGAGTCATCCCTGAACACAGAACCAGGAGTGAGCCCTGAGCACAGAGCCAAGAGTGAGCCCTGAGCACAGAGCCAGGAGTCAGCCCTGAGAGCAGAGTCAAGAGTGATCCCTGAGCACAGAGCCAGGAGTCATCCCTGAGCACAGAGCCAAGAGTGAGCCCTGAGCACAGAGCCAGGAGTCATCCCTGAACACAGAGCCAAGAGTGAGCCCTGAGCACAGAGCCAAGAGTGAGCCCTGAGCACAGAGCCAAGAGTGAGCCCTGAGCACAGAGCCAGGAGTCAGCCCTGAGCACAGAGCCAGGAGGGAGCCCTGAGCACAGAGCCAGGAGTCAGCCCTGAGCACAGCCAGGTGTGTCCCTGAGCAACCAGCCGACCAAACTGACCCCTGAGGCCAGCACACCCGCGTCCCTCCCTCCCAGGCTCAGGCGGCTGCGGCAGCCCCGCAGGGCTCTGGCGCCCCACGCGGGCAGCACCCCTCGGCGAGACGCCGGGCTCCTCTCCACTTGGCATCTGACCTGGTCACCGGGCACGGGCAGGACGGGACACGGCGTGGGAGGATGGAGAGTGACGCTGTCACTTCCTCCTACAGCCCTTTGGGTAGGACAAAGTCACGTGGTCCGTCCTGAGCGAGGGGCGCCTGGGCACCGTGGTCCAGCCGGGCGCCCAGCCGGGAGGGGACACGCACTGCACAGTATCCCACCTCGGCCGGAAACGCGCGTCCCCCCGTCGTCTCTCGCCTGGGGGCGGGTCCTCTTCAGTCCTCCCCAGGCAGCGGAGAAATCTTCCCCGACACTGCCGTCTGCTCGTTTGACTTGCTTCAAACATGTCTCGCGGCTCCCTGGACAAAGACCAGCACCTCTCCCACCCGGGCTGTGTGGGCCAGCCTCTGCCCGCTCCCACGCCCCGCGCACCACAGTTAAGAGAGAAAAAACCCCCCCGGCCTTCCTGCCGGAGAAATTAAGTGATTATTTCTAAATCAAGTTCAGTCCATTCCATGGAAGTAAAAGGTCCTTCAAACGACAAAGCTGAGGATGATTGTCTTAATCTTGGGGTCACACGTGGTGATGCTCAGGGGTTATTCCTGGCTCTGCCATCAGGAATTATTCTTGGCGGTCCGTGGGGAACCATATGGGATGCCAGGGATTGAACCCGAGTCGGCTGTAGGCAAAGCAAACGTCCTCCCCACTGTACCGGCCCAAAGATAATTTTTTTTTTTTTTTTTTTTGCTTTTTGGGTCACACCCGGCGATGCTCAGGGGTTCCTCCTGGCTCTGCACTCAGGAATCACCCCTGGCGGTGCTCAGGGAACCATATGGGATGCTGGGAATCGAACCCGGGTCGGCCACGTGGAAGGCAAACGCCCTCCCCGCTGTGCTATGGCTCCAGCGCCCCCCCCCCCCCCGGGATAATTTTTAAAGCTCCAGGAACACACCACAGTGATATGGATACGGGTTTGTTGTTGTTGTTGTTCTGTTGGGCCACATTGGCAGTGCTCACGAGGACCATACAGGTGCTGGGGCTGGAACCCAGGTCGGCTGCGTGCAAGGCCCACGCCCTACCCGCTCTACGATCTCTCTCCAGCCCCGTGTCTACAATTTTTTTTTTTTTTTTTTTAGAAAAACAGCTTTCTCAGGTCAGGCAGGGTCACAGAGTCCCCCCGGGCCCTCCAGGCAAAAAGAATGAGCAGAATCTCCCCAGAACTCTGTGTCCGAGGCGCGTGAAATCCAAGCCGTCTTCCCGGCGGCGGTGGTGTGTGGGGCGGGCGCCCGCTCAACGCACCGAGGAGAGAGAGCGCTGACCTATTGCGCCTGCCAATTTCCATGGTGCAAAGGCGTCCCGGTGCGGATTCCAGGCCCGCCAGGTGCCACCAGGGCGGAGCGGGAAGGGGGGTGCCTGCCCGGTGTCTCCCGCCCGCCCTCAAGGTCAGGCCGTCTCTGCGGCCGGCGGGACCATCCGGGACCTGACCCGCATCTCACCCCCGGGGTCTGGAAACACCCTCACCTCGGGACGAGGGAAGGCCTGGGAGAAACCCCTCTGGGATTCCTGGGGAAACTGAGGCTCCGTAAGGTTCCGCCAGGGGCCACTGAGCCAGCGAGCGGAGCGGCCAGGACCGGAACTGTGGGCAGTGGGTCGCGTGGGACAAAGTCGGCCTCCTTGGATCCTCAGCGTTTCCTTTTGTTTGTGTTTTGGGGTCACACCCGGTGGTGCTCAGGGGTTACTCCTGGCTCTGTGCTCAGGGTCACTTCTGGTGGGACCAGAGGGGGGGCGCTGAGGATCGAACCCAGGTCAGCCGTGTGTGAGGCGAGTGCCCGCCCCACCATGAACCGTTGTGTTGGCGCCAGACTCTCAACGTCACAGGTGTAGGAGAGAATAAAGTCAGCCCACGGCTCCACCCACCTCCCGGCTCCGAGCATGGCGTTGCCCTAGCCCTCGCGCCTCCTGCCCCTTCCTCCCTTCTCGGGATGCAAAGCTCCAGTTCACTCCTCAAAGCCCTGCTCGTGTCACCTCCTCTAGGAAGCCCTCCCTCCGTCCCACAGGCTCCTTGCACCCAAGTTGGCTTAGAAGCATGTGCTACTTGTTCATTGAGGCACTGTTTACAATAGCCAGAATCTGGAAAAAACCCGAGTGCCCGAGAACAGATGACTGGTTAAAGAAACTTTGGTACATCTATACAATGGAATACTATGCAGCTGTTAGAAAGGATGAAGTCATGCACTTTGCATATAAGTGGATCAACATGGAAAGTATCATGCTAAGTGAAATGAGTCAGAAAGAGAGGGCCATAGAAAGATTGCACTCATCTGTGGAATATAGAACAATAGAGTAGGAGACTAATACCCAAGAATAGTAGTATATAATACCAGGAAGTTGGCTCCATGGCTTGGAATCTGGCCTCACACGCTGGGGGAAAGTCATCCCAGATAGAGAAGGGAACACCAAGTAAAACGTGATTGGAGATCCCGATCGGGGAGGGAGATGCGTGCTGAGAGTAGACTAGAGACTGAACACGATGGCCACTCAATACCCCTATTGCAAACCACCACACCCAAAAGGAGAGAGAGAGAACAAATTGGAATGCCCTGCCACAGAGGTGGGGTGGGGTGGGGGGATGGGATAGGGGGTGGGAGGGATGCTGGGTTCATGGTGGTGGAGAATGGACACTGGTGGAGGGACAGGCTCCCGAACATTGCATGGGGGGTAAAACAAGCACGGAAATGTGTGAATCTGTACCTGTCCCCTCACTGTGACTCACTCATTAAAAAATCAATAAATTATTAAAAAGAAAAAAAAGAAGTATGTGCTAGACGTGTCAGTGGGGTGAGCGAGGGCGGGGGGCGGGGAGCCGAGAGACTGGGTGTTGGTGGAAGGAAGAGGGGAGGGGAGGGAGCAGCAGGGGGAGCGGCTCAGTGGCCCCGCCCTGGTGGCCACACTGGCCAGTCCCCATGGGGCAGGGCGGAGCAGCCGTGGGGCCTGGGTGCTGCCCAGGACGCGGGGAGGGAGCCCGGGGCTGATGGTTGTTCTTGTGGGTGGGTCGGGCCGGGCCCCGGGGCCTTGCACGTGCTAGACCTGCACCCTCGCGCGAGTGTGTCCAGGCTCGGGCGTGTGGGGCGAAGGGGCCGCTGTCCTGCCCTCCGGGGCTCAGACCACAGCCCCCCCGGGCCGAGACCACCCGCGTCCCTCTTGTCGCACGTGACGAGGACCCTCTGCCACGCAGGGGCGTTTCCAGCCGAGGCCGCGGACAGGGAGGCAACGGATTTCCCCCACCCCTCCCCTGCCACGCCACGCCACACATGTGCAGCCGATGAGGAAACTGAGGCCCACGGGTTCCTCGACCCCGCTGGCCCCTCTGTCTAGAACCTTCCTTCCTTCTCGGTGCCGCCCGCCCTCCCCAGGCCCGCCCCCTCGGGGGCCTCACAGCCCACCCGGACATTGGGTGCTGGGTCTTGGCCTGGCCTGACGGGGGGGGGGGGGGGAGCTCAAGGTGAGAGCTGCCTGGCCCGAGCCTCAGTTTCCTCACCTGCACCGTGAGAACAAGGCAGGTCTCTGAGCGTTGCTTCTGAACCGGACAAGCTGGGGCTTGTGGGGAACGCCGGGCCCGGCCCAGAGGGCACAGAGGCTGCACCCTCGTGCCAAGGGACCCCAGTGAGTCCAGGTCACTCGGGGGGCTTGGGGGTGGGGGTGATCTGGATTGAACTATGGGCGTCCGGCAGCACCAACTGGGGCTGGGGAGACACAGAAGGTTCTGGAAGGTTCTGGTGCGGGCAGAGTCTGGCCTGGCAGGGGCGTGTCCTGGAGCCCAGGCTGGCACCACTGAGTTGTTTATCAGCGTCTGGGCGAGACCTTGGCTTCAGGGAGACCCGCGGGAGGAGCTGCGGTGGAAGGGCCCATTAGCCCGTCACAACGGCTTCGAGCCCGGCAGCCAGATCCTGCAGGCCTCAACCACCCCACTTCCTGCCCCCCTGCCCGCCGCGGGAGGAACCTTGATCCCCTGGTGCCCGGCCAGGGCAAGAAAAGCTCCTTCTCCTGTAATCTCGGGGCCACGCCAAGCCCCAGCTCCACCCCAGTGTCCCGATCAAAGGAACCCGTGCACGTACAACGGGCTTCGAGTGTGTCCCGGCAAACACGGTCCCCGGGAGGCCTCCCGGGGCGTGTTGAGGTTTGGCCCGCAGAGCCGCCTCTGCCCTTCTCGGTGGGGAGGCGCTTTGGAGGAGAGAGAGGACCACGTCTGCCCGTGGGCAGCTGGGAGCCGGCGTGGGGCGGCGATCAGCCTGATCCTGACTTAAGGCTGCCAGCCCCTCCCCTAGCCGTGGGCCAGCGGCACCGGTGACGATAAGGAAAGTTCTCAAGGTCACTGGCTACTTTGGGGTGAGGGCCAGGAAAGCTTGACCTCAGTGGTCTCTCAACGAGCCACGTGGCAAACAGATTAGTCCAAAGCTTTCCGTGGGGAGAGGGGAGGAGAGAGGGGGCAAGCAGGGAGAGAGCTTGCCTTGCACACGACAGACCCGGGTTCGATCCCTGGCGTCTTATATAGCCTGGCCAGGGTTGACCCCTGGGCACTGCTGTGTGTGGGCCCAGGAAAACCCCCAATTTTTCTTTGGGTGGGGGGAGGTCACACTTGATGATGCTCTGGGGTTACTCCTGGCTCTGTGCTCAGGGATCAATTCCCAAGGGGGCTCAGGGATCGAACCTGGACCAGCCATGCATGTAAAGCCTTACCCACTGTCCTATCGCTTTGGCCCCCCCAAACCAAAGAAACTTTTTTTTTTCTTTTTGGGTCACACCCGGCGATGCACAGGGGTTACTCCTGGTTCTACACTCAGGAATTACTCCTGGCGGTGCTCAGGGGACCATATGGGATGCTGGGATTCGAACCCGGGTCGGCCACGTGCAAGGCAAACACCCTACCCGCTGTGCTATCACTCCAGCCCCCAAAGAAACTTTTAAAACAAGCTTTCCCAAGGGGCCAGAGAGATGCTACGTAAGCTGACTTTGTATGTGGGAGACCTGGGTTCTGGCCCCAGGACCTTGTGCATTCCCTGGGCATTGCTAGGAGCAATCCCCAAGCACAGAGCCGGGAGTAGCCCTAAAGTGCTCTTGGGTATGGACCCCCTAACAGAACAAAGAAAAACATTTTTTTTGGGGCTGAAAAGACCTGTCCAAAGTCTATGAGGTTCGTTTTTAAAGGCTGCCTTTGAGTCAGCAAGGTTAAAAAAAAATACAAGTACAACTTTCTCTTTTTTTTTCTTTTTTTTTTTTTACTTTTTTGGGTCACACCCAGCGATGCTCAGGGGTTACTCCTGGCTTTACACTCAGGAATTGCTCCTGGCAGTGCTTGGGGGACCATATGGGATGCCGGGGATCGAACCCGGGTCGGCCGTGTGCAAGGCAAACGCCCTACCCGCTGTGCTATCGCTCCGGCCCTCTTTTGTTGTTGTGTTGTTGTCTTGGGGCTAGACCAGGCGATGCTCAGGGGTTACTCCTGGCTCTGCACTCAGGACTCACCCCTAGTGGTGCTCGAGCCTAAGGGATGCCGGGAATCGAACCCAGGTCGGCCGCGCATGAAGCAAGCACCCTGCCCGCTGGTCTGTCCTTCTAGCCCAGAAAACACAACTGTCCGTGTCTCGAAACACAGACTTTGTCAATCAGCTCGCAAGCTCCAGCGTCCTGAACGTTGAGAATTGAGCTGGGTGCTTAGCACGGAAGGACGCCGGTTGCCAGAGGATCTAGTTTTTCTCCCTGTCAGGCCACCAGCGGGTGGGGAGCTCGGGGCCTGGGGGCAAATCCAGAAGCTTCCCTGGGGACCCTTGGGTCCTCCCCACCCAGCCCTGAGCAATCTTTGCACCTAACCAGTCTGTCCCCGGGGCCACGGTGACAAAGGAGATGCCCGGGGTCCTCTGAGTGGCCCAGGAAATAAGGACACGTTCCCAGAAGCCCAGGGCTGTGAGCGAGAGACTCGTGTGCCGCCCTCCGGGAGCTGCAGGGGGAGGGACAGATGGGGAGGACATTGCAGGCGTGTGTGTGTGTGTGTGTGTGTGTGTGTGTGTGTGTGGCTCGGGGGTCTCCCTGGGCCCTCATGTGAGCGAGGCACACGTCCCACCCTCTGGGCCGCGGCTCTGATCCCCGGAGCTGGCAGAGGCTTGCTGTTGTGGGCTTGTTTTCGAGCCCCACTCAGCAGGGCTGACTCCTGGCTCTGCACTCGGGGACCACGACGGTGGCAGGGCTTGGGGGACCCTCTGGGGTGCTGGGGATCGAACCCGGGTTGGTTGGTGGATGCATGGCGTCCGGTGGCTCCGGCCCTGGAGCGGGCAGGCTGGCTAGAGACGCGCGTTGTTTATTGACCTGATCTGGACGGAGAGGAAACAACTCCGTAAGCAGCTTGAGGGAAGGGTGGGGGCGTCTCTGCAGAGGAAGCAGCACCTGGCTCTTAGCGGCGGCCGCCTGTGCATCCTTCCATTAGCACCACTCACTTAGGGCCGGGGAGTAATGCGGGGGCATGCGAGTTCAAGTCCCCCGCGGGCACGAATCTCGGCTGTGTGACCCCCGTGGGTTCTGCCTGCCGGGGAGTGCCAGCACCAAGAGAGGGGTGTGATCTCCAAGGCCAGCCCGGAGAAGGTGTGTGAGCGCCACGGCCGGGGAGGGCAACGTCCGGCGAGCCCTGGACAAAGGGAGAGAAAACGCTTCTGGACGTGCCTACCGGGTGTCTGACTCCTGCAGGCGTCGTGACGGAGTGTGTGTGTATGTGTGCATGTGTGTGTGTGTGTGCGTGTGTGTATGTGTGTATGTATGTATGTGTGTATGTATGTATGTGTGTATATGTGTATGTATGTGTGTATGTGTGTGTATGTATGTATGTATGTGTGTATGTATGTGTGCATGTATGTGTGTATGTATGTGTGTATGTGTGTATGTATGTATGCGTGTATGTATGTGTGTATGTATGTGTGTATGTGTGTGTATGTATGTGTGTATGTGTGTGTATGTGTGCATGTATGTGTGTATGTATGTGTGTATGTGTGTATGTATGTATGCGTGTATGTATGTGTGTATGTATGTGTGTATGTGTGTGTATGTATGTGTGTATGTGTGTGTATGTGTGTGTATGTATGTATGTATGTGTGTGTATGTATGTGTGTGTGTGTGTGTGTGTGTGTGTGTGTGGTGGCCCCCTGTCAGGGCGACCCCTGTGGAGGGAGAAATGTCAAAGGGTGTAGGTTCCGTTCAAGGTCCAGGTGAGTGTGGGGGACAGTCTCCTGGGGGGGGAACCTCCTCTGACCCATAACTGTGTTTGAAAACGCTCTCCGCAGAGGAGAGAGGCCACTGCAGGGCACTGACCGTGCGAGTTCGGGATAAAGGAGACCTTTATCTCTGGAGATCAGGGCTGGCTTCCTGGAGGAGGCAGGCACTGGAGGCGGGCACCCCTGTCCAATCAGGGGACCAGAGAGCCACGGCTGTGAACCAGACGAGGGCCGGGCAGGCAGGGCCCACGCTCCTCTTGGTCACGGGATGGTGAGAATTGGAAAATGTCTGTGGAGACTGGGTGGGTGGGGCGGGGGCCGCGGAGGGCAAGGCTCAGGAGTGAGGAACCCCCCCCCAGATCACACCAGGACAGAC
Organism: Sorex araneus; assembly: GCF_027595985.1. Taxonomy (NCBI): domain Eukaryota; kingdom Metazoa; phylum Chordata; class Mammalia; order Eulipotyphla; family Soricidae; genus Sorex; species Sorex araneus. The sequence goes on from NC_073305.1 coordinate 9,658,365, forward strand.
TCAGGGAACAGCAGCTGCCCAGGTTTGGGGGGGTGGGGGGTCTCCTGATCAGACGGGGAGGGCTGAGTCTGAAGCAAGGGGGTCCGGGCAGGGCGCTGGGAAAGGCCCAACCTCACTAAGACGTCCTCGTTGCGTCCCCACGCGGGGCTGGGACCTGAGGGGCCACACCCTGGGGGCACGAAGCCCGGGAATCGCGGCCTGGACAGGACCAGGCACCCCCGCCCCGGGAGGCTGCCGACCGGGGCCTCCCGCACCCCAGGGGGAGGCAGGCTGGAGTCGGAGGCCAAGGAGTGCCAGGGGCGGGCGGACTCGCTTGTTAACACCTTGCACAAATATTTTTTAATTCTTCTGGAACCTTCCCCGCCTCGGTGTCGAACAGACCCTGCTTTGGCGTTTTTGTGTGGGGTTACCGTTGTTATTCTTGGAGAGGGATGCGTTGAAGTGATCAACCCCTGAATCAGATCAGGGATGGTTTTCAGTTACTTAATCCCTTGGACAGTTATCAATCATTGCTTGTTTTCCTCATTAAAAAAAAATAATAAACCTGGGGAGGGAAGTTGCCATCTGGGGGCGGGGGGAGAGGAATTAGCTGGAGGAGGCTGAGGCCTGGGTCCCTGGTGAGGGGGTAGGTGCTCTGAGCCTGGGGATCACGGGGCTTGGGGGACCCGCTGCCCCGCACCCCCTTGACTCCTGGGCTGTCTGCTGAGCTGAGAGTTGGCGCCCCTGCACTCATGTTCTTTCTCTGCCCCTCACCTTGTTGGGGTTCCCCCTGAAGCTCTTTTTATTTTTTAAATTTTATTTATTTATTTATTTATTTTTGCTTTTTGGGGTCACACCCGGCAATGCACCAGGGTTACCTCCTGGCTTTGCACTCAGGAGTTACTCCTGGCGGTGCTCAGGGGACCCTATGGGATGCTGGGAATCGAACCCGGGTCCGCCGCGTGCAAGGCAAGTGCTATCGCTCCAGCCGCCCCCCACCCCTGAAACTCTTTTTTAAACAAAATTGCATTTTGGGCCATACCTGGAAGTGCTCAAGGCTTACTACTCCTGGCTCTGTGCTCAGGGACCCCTCCCCGTGGGAACCACATGGGACTCCAGGGACCGAGCCCAGGCTGGTGTGCGGGTAAACGCCCCCTCCACTCCCCGCCCCGGCCCGGGCTCAGTTCTCCTCTGTCTCCTTGCCCCCCCCCCCGTGTCTCCTGCCCAGGCCTGTGTCCAGCGCTGGGCCGGCCTGCCCGGGATGCCCCCCTACACCTGCTCTTCCTCGCTTGTGCAGGTGGGACTCGGGTGCCCCTTCGCCCTTCACTTCCCTTGTGTGCCAAGTCCTGCCAGCAACAGGCGCTCCCAAGCCCCCCCCCCCAGGCCCCCGCACCCCGTTCTGGTCCGGCCGGGCTGACTTGAGAGTCCCCTCCCCCGGCGAGGCACCAGGAGGCCAGTCGGCGCCAGGCTGTGCCACGCTGCGCTCGGCCCCCGCGTCCTCCCGACGGGGCCAGGACGGAGCAGCTCCAGTCTGGGAGCCCCCGGGCCCTCGGAGAGCACCGAGCCCGCTCGCTCGCTCTCTCTCGCGCGCCTGTGCTCCCACTCTCCCTCCTTGGGCACGGGAGACGCCTCCTCCGCTCAGTGGGCACTGACGGGGAGTTTCCCCCGCAAACTTGCAGGGAAAGCAAAGCTGTGGGTGCTTCAGACACCTGGAGAGTCAGGGGTGCTAAGGGGGGGGCCCGGGTTCCACTTCTTCCCTTCTGCAGTCACGAGGCCTGTCCACCTCCTTCCGCTGCCCGCTCCTGGGGGACCCCTCCTGTCAGTCATCCGTGTGGCCCCACAGGACGCTCCCCGCCAGCCTGGACCTGTCCTCAGCCCGGGCCCTTGTCTGGGTCACTTGCAGAAGAATCGTGAGCTTCAGCCTCTTCCCCACTGGGGCAGTGGGCAAGGCAGAGAGGGGACTCGCCCCCCACAGCCCCCCGCAGAGACGCAGCGGCCTCGGGCTTGGTGGCGTCGTGGGCTGGTTGCGGCTCTGGTCCCGGCTCTGCGGGTAGCCGTGACCCCCTGCTCCGGAGTCTCTTCCTGCTCTGCCCTGCGGGGGGTGAGGAGAGCCCAGGAAGTGACAGGGAATGTGCGGCTGACCGTCCAGTGCTCCTCAGATGTCCGTGAACCTCCGCAGGCCTCGGTCTCTGGTCTGGGCCAGGGGGTGGCGAGCTGCCCCCCCCCGCACCCCAGTCCCCACCTGCATGCAGGGCCCGGAATCTCTCCACCCCCCACCTCTCCCGGCTGTGGCCACGGGCCCAGCATGTCCAGCCGCCTGCCAAGGTCCTCCCGAGTCCTGGAAGGACCGGGGCGTGGCTGGGAAGGAGCAGGTGCTGGGTGAGGCTTTGGGGCTGCAGACCCCCCCCCACCGACCCCCACTTGATGGTGGGGGTGTAACTGGGCGTGCGGGTGGCGGCCCAGGCAGAGTCGACGATGGCAGTGTCTGAGCCTTGCGGGAGCCCAGAGCTCGGCTCCCTTTCGGCGCCTAGAACAAGCCGGACCTGAAGCTGCAGAATCTCTCACTCCGCTGGAGCAGGTCCCCGGCCAGGACACACGGAGATGATGACCAGGCACCAGCGGGCAGTTATTTTCCCTCCCGGGACTCCGGCCACTTTCCATTCGTACACAGTGGCTAGATTTACACCCCAGCCCCGCAGTAAACAGGCCGCGGCCGCAGAGCCCGGCTGCCCGGCCCCGTCTCCAAGCAACCCCACCACACGGGGCCCCCCGGGCAGCCCAGGGTCTGTCCGGCAGGCGGCCGGGCCTGGCACTTCCTGCGGGGCACGGCACGTTCTGTCCTTCCTGGCCCAGCTGCTCTGCCCAGAGCTGCGTCAACCTTCTCAGGAACGGCAAAGGGCCGGCCGCAGCGGAGGGACAGTGCCCTCCACACTGCACGCCCCCCCCCCCCCGCCCCGTGGGCATCGGGACAGGGCTGCTGCGGAGTGCTGCTGGCCAGTGTTCTCCCAGGCCGGGCCTCAGTTTTCTCAGCTGTGAAATGGGCACAGTGCCACCGCCCACCTGGTTGCCCCAGGCGTGAGAGGGCCCCCCAGCCTCTCTGGAGGTCTGGTTTGGGCCTTGTCAAAGCTGAGCACAGCACCCACCCCTCCTCTCTTTCCTGACTCTAGTCCCAGAGCCCCGGTGTGCACCCACATGATGGTGGGGTGCGGGGAGGAGCCGTGGGGGGGGCATAGCCCGTCCGTGTGGAAGTGGGGCCTCGTGACAGCGTCTGCTGGTGGCTGGGAAGCCGCCATCCTTGGGGCCTGCATGCAGTCGCTGCGGGTTCAACTCCCAGCACCCCAGAGGGTGCCCTGCTAGGAGTGCTCGCTGGGCACAGAGCTGAGCATGACCCAAGCACCTCCAGACAAAAAGACGAAAGCAAAAAAATAAATGAATAAAAAAGCACAGTATCACTCCCACCTCGGTGCTCGGCGCTCCCCGCTATGGGGCAGGGGGTCAGCACGGGGCAGGGAGGCTCAGGGACGGAACGAGGGCACCAGGGAGGTTGACGGGAGAGTCCGGTGGCCGAGGCCTCATTCTCCCGGGGTCCGGCAAATGGCCTTGGGAGCCAGAGGCCCCAGCCTAGAGCAGGGCCCCCAGCAGGGGTGCAGAGGGGAAGAGAGGCGCACGGCCCGGTCAGTGGGGGGCCCCGCCGGGGAGGGCCAAGAGCCCGCAACAGAGCCTGGGCACCGCGGGGCCGCCGAGGAAAGGAGCTTGCCCGGTCTGGGCCACCGGGAGGGAAGGCCCCAGGGGATGGGACATGGGACAGCGTGGCCCGAGGACAGAGCGGGGTCCCGAGGCCAGGAAGGGGGCTGGTCCCCAACAATGGTGGTGGACAGGGGGGCGGGGGGCAGGGTACAGGTGGGGCGTAACCGGGTGTCCCCTGTTCTGTCTCCTAAGAAGCCCCGTCACGGGCTGCTCTTGTCTGTGCCCCCCCTTCCCGCATCCTCTCTCCTCTCCTCTGACGTCTCCCCTCACCTGTGACGGCTGCGCCTGGTTCCAGGGTCTGCTCGCACCACGCCCCCCCTCCTGAGCCAGCCTGCCCGACCCCACTCCCCGGCTCTCTCTCCACACCTGGCGCAGCAGTGGAAGGAAGGGGCCAAAGACCCTTCTGGAAAGATTCCTTCGGCCCCTGGCTTCCCATTGGCCCAGAATCCCACCCGGCTGCCTGTATGAGGGGCTGAGAAATGGTGGGGGTGCAGGCGCGGGCGGGTGAGGGGTCAGAGTCACCCGTCGCTCGGGCCCCCAGCGCCCTCCCCTCCAAGGTCAGGGGACCCTCTCCCCAGTGTGAAACTAACCAAAGGGCCTGCAAGGAGAAACCGGAAGCTGCGTCTCTCTCCACTCGGGGGACAGATACTCTGTATCGGGGGACAGATACTCTGTATCTGTGGGCCATGCCGCAGCCCCTGGACTGTAGACAAAGAGCCCGAGTGGTTTCAGCGAACACCACATAGTTGCAACACGGAGCTCCGGGATTCCAGCTCCAAATAACGGCCCATTCATCGCGGGAGTCTGAGAGGCTCTGGGCACCGGGGCCCACCCTGCCATCCCCGCTGGCTGATGTGCCACCCAGGGGGGACTTCCCCGCTCCCGTGTCACTCCTCCTGCCAGGCCAGTCCAGACCCATTCACACAGGGCAATGGGAGTTCGCAGGGGCATGCCAGGCTCGGCACGGGCACATGTCCCTTCTGGCACATTCTCCCTTGCAAAACAAGGCCCGCGACCACACCCGGCTTCCCAGCACTGGCCCCGGGTCGGGCCAGGGGGAGCTGCTGGGTCACACGAGAGCAGCACAGAGACTGCGAGGTGTGAAGGACCCAGGCCACGCCTGCATACAAGCGGCCCCGATGAAGCCAGCCAGGAAATCTTCTGGAACATTCCAGGAGCCGTTCTGGGAGTGGAGGGTGGCTGGCCTCCTCCTGTGCTTTATTACATGTCGTTTCTGGTTCTTGGATCACACTTAGCAGAACTTGCTCCTGGCTGTGCGGGGGGGGGGGGGGGGGTCGGTGGGCGGTGGCTGAAGCAACCCCAGGGCAGCCACGTGCAAGACAAATGCCCTCCCTTCCCTCTCTCCCTCCCTCTCTCTCTCTCTCTCCCTCTCTCCCTCTCTCTCTCTCCCTCTCTCTCTCTCTCTCTCTTTCTCTCTCACTCTCTCCCTCTCTCTCCCTCTCTCTCTCTCCCTCTCTCCCTCTCTCTCTCTCCCTCTCTCTCTCTCTCTCTTTCTCTCTCACTCTCTCCCTCTCTCTCCCTCTCTCTCTCTCTCTCTCTCTCTCCCCCTCTCTCTCTCTCTCTCTCTCTCTCTCTCTCTCTCTCTCTCCCCTCACCCGCCCCCACCGTCTGACCTGTGGCTTTGGTAACATTTCAAAAAGGGCAATTTGGGGGCTGGAGCGATAGCACAGCGGGGAGGGTGTTTGCCTTGCACGAGGCCGACCCGGGTTCGATTCCCAGCATCCCATAGGGTCCCCTGAGCACCGCCAGGGGTAATTCCTGAGTGCAGAGCCAGGAGGAACCCCTGAGCATCGCTGGGTGTGATTCAAAGAAAGCAAAAAAAAAAAAAAAAAAAATAGAAGGGCATCTTTCCTTTAGTTTGGATCATGATGCCAGTGGTCAGAGATGCTCAGGATGGACTCCTGACTCTGTGCTCAGGGGACCACACGGTGCCCGGGGATCAAACCTGGACTCCTCTCCCCGCCCGGACACGGGAAAGACACAGACGTCCGGGCAGACGGCCGTGGGCCTGCAGGTGTGTGGGACGCCCCCGTGGGGGGGAGGCCGTGGCACGCTGGGCTCCGGGAGAGCCATCCTCGGGGCCTCTGAGCTGGGGGTCGCCCCGACAGCATCACCTCTGGGGCCACGCGAGGGGCCGGGCTGTGGGGAATGTTCTACCCACCCGTGGGGAAGGGGTAGCGACTCTGGACACGACCAGGGGGCAGCAGCTGTGGGGGCAGGGCCGACGCTTCCGTGTCTTTGATGCTCTGCGATGCCCCCTCCAGGCCCTGTGACATGTGGACTTGGGTCCTCTTCAAAAATACATTAAAATGTGGGGACCGGAGAGAGCGTGCAGGGGGGAGGGCCACGGAGCTTGCGCGTCGGCACCCGGGGGCTCCCCACGCCCCGGCAGGAGAGGTTTCCTGAGCACCTCTGGGCGCAACTCAAACACCCCCAAGAATAAAGGATCAAAATAAGCATTAGAACATCACTTTATTATTTATTTATTTTTTTTGGGGGGGGGTGTCACACTTGGCAATGCCCAGGGGTTACTCCTGGCTCTGTGCTCAGCCTGGCTCTGTGCTCAGGACTCATTCCCGGTGGTGCTCGAGGGAACAGAGGGTGCCAGGGATCAGACCTGGATCGGCCGCGAGCCAGGCAAACGCCCTGGAAAATGGGAAGGAAAACGACCTGTTTATGCCCGAGGAGCCACTGAGCGCTTTCTTGGAAGACGAGGCGTCTCTGAGGCAAGCCTGGGGCGGCGGGGGCACCGGGAGAAGCAGACTCGCCCCCCCACCCCCCACCCCTGCACTGGCTGCCTTCCCCACTCAAGCTCTGCCGCTGGAATGTGGACCTCAGCCCCGGGCTCTCTCCGGGGCAGCAAGTCCCAGGAGGCCAAGGTGCAGTGCGCACCAGTTCACGTGACCGCTGCCCCCTGCAGTGCGCAGTGCCCGGTAGGGGCAAATGGCCGGGGGCAGCCAGGCAGGGCGCCTGAGCTGGGCTGTGGGGGGTGGGAGTCCTGAAGGGGAGGAGGATCGATCAGGGGGTGCCCGTGAGAAGATGGGGGGAGACAGAGCCTTTCTCAGAGTACTTTTGGGCGATGCTCGGGGCTCCCTCCTGGCTCTGTGCTCAGGGGACGCTCTGCAGTGCCGGGATTTGGACTGAGGGGGCACTCGTTTGCCGTCACCCCCTGGAGAGCTCCTACCCCCCCACCCCCCCCCCGCTAATGTGCTTTTTCGGACCCTGTGTCTCAGGGACTGGAGATGTGGGGTGTGGGGGTTCCTTCCCGTCCCTCCCGCTTACTCTGGGGTCGCCCCCAGCCAAGGGAGACCCCCACCCGGCTTGCCCAGAGAGCGCATGCTCAGGGTGTGAATTCAGAGGGGAACCCTCCCGCCCCCCCCCCCCCACACACCCAGATGGTCCGGCAGCCCCGTGCCTTGGCACTGCTGAGGAACAAGCCGTCCTCCTGCCGGCACCTGTGAACACCAGGCGGGGTTTCCGGCCACGGGCAGGGAGGGGCAGCTGCTGGACCCTGGGGCCGCGCCTGTCAGACTCACGTGCCGAGGGAACCTGCCTCGGCAGCCTTGTTTTGGCATGGGGGTGTGGGGGGGGCGCCAGGCACGTGAAGGGAGGGATGGTCCAGCCCCAGTTAGGAATCTGGCCCCAGCCCCAGGCCCCACCCAGGCGTTTCAGTGGGAATGGGGGGGTGGGGGGGTGGAACATAGGTGGATCCCACTAACTGTTGCCCTGGCAACACAGAGTGGATGCTCTTGTCACCAGGACCCGGACCCGGCGGGTGGAGGCACCCAGGTAACCCTCGGGGCAGTGGACCCTGCGGGTGGGGGCACCCCCAGGTCACCCTCGGGGCCCTACCGCGGGCTCCCTGTGAGGCTGAGCACTGAAAAGCCGCACAGGAGAAGTCCAGGGGCTTGCAGGCATTGGGGGAGAGGAGGAGGGGCTGGAGGCACAGTCCTGTCCTCAGCCCAGGGGCCGGGCCCCAGCTTAGGGTGGTCAGCGGCAGAGAGGGGCGGACCCTGCGTTCCCCAGCGGCTGCGTCTTGGCCCCAACAGGCCGGCACAGGCGTGCGCGCCCTAAACCCGGGGCGGGAGATTCTGGGGAGCCCGCGGGCTTCTCCGGGGTGGGGTGAGGAGGGCCCCAGGCAAGGGGGGTGTGGAGGGGGTGGCGGCCCAAGGGACCCGGACGGACGCGGAGCTGCACGCGGAGCTGCACGTGGGGCGCGCGGGAAGGGCGCACGTGTCCAAGCGCGGGCGGCTGGCGCGGGGCCCCAGACCCGGAGGCGCGGTGTGGGCGGGGCCTGGCGGACGCCTCGTCCCTCCCAGCGCCTCATCCATCGCCACCTTATTGCAACGCGGCACCAATGCTGCTGCGTTTTCTATCAAAGGGGTTAAAAAGCTAAGTCCCGGCTCTGGAGAGATCATGCAGGGGTAAGGCACTTGCTTTGCACGCGGCCAAGCAGGGTTCCATAACCGGCACCCCCGTAGGGTTCCCTGAGCCTGCTAGGAGTGACCCCTGAGCACCGCTGGACGGGGCCCCCATCCGGATTTACATCAGGTGCCATGTGTCCCTGTAGTTCCGTGACACAAGGCTTTGAAGCGGCCCCCAAAGATTGCAGCACTTGGGAATCCCTCAGAAGACAGAAGGAAGTACTCGGTGCAGAGAGTGACTCTACAGGGAGAAAGTGAGGAAAGGAATCGTCCAGTAGTTGATGTCCCGAAAGCTAACAAACACCCTGAGCATCACACGGTCCTGGGCGCTGGTGGGTTGCCCTGCCTTGGCCGTCTCTTCCCAGACTCACTGGCCACAGGACAGTTCGGCCTTGTTGGTTCTACGGAGCTAAAAGGTGATTCCATCTTCTCTCCAGCGTGGCTGGTCCTGGTACTGCTCCAGCACGTGATGATAGTGTGGGCATCGAGGAGTGTCCGAGACCAGTGCTCAGCTAGATGCCACCGTGAGCAGGCACAGGTGTGATACACTGGAACGGTTCTTGTCCCTAGTACTGGTCTACTGTGAGTATTGGGTACTAGCACCGTGTGAGAAGGGTTAGCATGAGAAGCCGTGAGCACTCGGTACTCGTCTGAGGTACTAGGTTCAGTACTTGAGAGATCTCTCAGTGGCATCCTGTGCTCAGGCCTGTCTCCTACCAACGCACGCCAGCACCTGGCACGTTTAGGATGCCAAACCCGTCCGTGGCGGTTCTGAATGCTCAGGAATGAATCCCGGACCCCCGCACACGCCTAAGGGGCGTGCTTCACACTGTATCACTGTAGCACTGTCATCCCGTTGCTCATCGATTTGCTCGAGCGGGCACCAGTAATGTCTCCGTTGTGAGACTCATTGTTACTGTTTTTGGCACATCGAATATGCCACCGGGAGCTTGCCAGGCTCTGCCGTGCGGGCGAGATAAACCCAAACGGGCTCTGGTGGGCAGATGGCATGTCCCGGCCCACCCTCCGGGGTACCGGGTGGAAACTGGCTCTGCCACAGCGCCAGGAAGCAAATCCTGCCTTCAGCGGGGAGGCTGCAGGGGGGAGGACTTTCTGCCGATGCCTCTGGTTCCGTCCCATCTGTTCCTTCCGTGTTGCTGACGCTGGGCTAACTTCCTGCCCTGTTCCAGCTCTGAGCTGGGGGCTGAGAAGGGGGACCCCAGGGAGTGGGCAGGGGGCGGCCACAAGCGGCCCTCAAGGCGATGGTTATCGACCGACGTGTGTGGCTTCAAACCACACGCGTTTATTTCTCCGTCAACGTGGCTTCACTCAGATAAGGAGGCTCGGCTGCGGCCACGCCCCCCACTACCCTGACACTCTCCACGGGGGACAGGGGAGAGGATGGGGTCTCCAGCTGAGGCCCCCGCAGTCCCGGCCACGGGCAGTGAAGTCCGTGGCTGGTCCCCCCCTGCCAGCACCTCCAACGCCCTGGAGAGAGGAAGGAGCCTGGCTCAGCCCCAGAGCAGCCCACGTCTTACATTTTTCTGACGATGTCGGCCCAGCCCCTCCCTCCCTCCCACTCAGCGGCCGACTCCAGCAAGGGTCGTGGATGAGGAGGGGGTCTTTGGGCGGGGGGGTTGAAACAGGAAGGCGCCTCATGAAACAGACCCACACGGCCCCCGCCCCCTCCCAGCAGGGAGAGATGGGTAAGGCTGTGCGCCAGAACGGGCACCACGCGAACCGTGTGGACCCCCAGGCTCCGGAAGGCTGCGGGGGAAGCAGGGGCCCTGCCGTGTGCGAGGTGAGTCCCGAGCCCAGAGCTGAGCGTGGCTCTGAGCCCGCAGACCCCCCCACCCCTGCCATCTGTGTTTTGTTAGAGACGCTTTAGCGGATAGACCCGGAGCCTCACAGTGGCCTGACCCCAGGACCAGCGGTTCCCCGTCCGCACGGAGCAGGTGATGAGGAGTGAACCTGTCTTAGGGATCAGTGACTCGTGGGGCTGGAGGAGAGCACAGCGGTTTGCCTTGCACGCAGCCCACCTGGAGTTTGATCCCCGGCATTCTATAGGGTCGCCAGAGCACTGCCAGGAGTGACCCCTGAGCGCAGAGCCAGGAGGAACCCCTGAGCATCACCAGGTGTGACCCAAAAGCCAAAAAAAAAGAGAGAAAGAAAGAAGTTACTCAGAGCACTTAGAAGGGAGAGTGGCCATGGCCGAGGCCACCAATTCCCGGTGGCCCCTAACTGCACATCCACCGGAGCCCGCTGGGAGAAGCCCAGGGAAGCGCTATGGCCTCGGCTCCACTTCCTCTGGCACCGGCTCCTCTCTTCTAGAACCTTCTCCCACCTGGGACTCCTGCTCAGCCTGCAGCCCAGGCCAAAGAGAAGAGATTGAGAAGGAAGAGACGGAAGGTTCAAGTATGGCCAATGGCAAAGGGCTGGAGGTCGTTTGTTCTTTGTTAGATGAGTGGGGAGGGGAGAGAGAGACAGAGACAGAGACAGAGAGACTAGAGAGACAGAGATAGACAGAGATGCAGAGACACAGAGAGGCCGAGACAGAGATAGAGGTAGAGACAGAGACAGAGAGAGACAGAGACAGAGACAGAGAGAATAGAGAGACAGAGTTAGAGATGCAGAGACACAGGGAGACCGAGGCAGAGATAGAGGTAGAGACAGAGACAGAGAGAGACAGAGACAGAGAGAATAGAGAGACAGAGTTAGAGATGCAGAGACACAGAGAGGCCAAGACAGAGATAGAGGTAGAGACAGAGACAGAGAGAGACAGAGAGAGAGCAGGGAAGGAGGGTGGGCAGAGGCCGGGCGGGCGGGCGGCTGGCCTGCCTTCCTCTCCCCGCAGACTGTCCGTCTGTGCGCGCACACGCGGCTGTCCCTTGCAGTTCAGCCTCGGCGGGGATTAGGGCGGATCAGACCGGCCGTGGCTGTGCAGTGGGTCACCTGGGGCTGGAGGCAGGAAACACAGAGACAGGTGAGGAAACCACACACGAGAGAGGGGGTGCGACGGCTCAGGGTGTGGAGGGAGGGCCCGCAGGCCGGCCCCCGCCCAGGCCACGAGCTGTGTGCGGAGGCTGAGGAGGAGGAAGAACGTTCGAGAGAGGAACAGCTGTTCTCAGGAGGCGGGGATTCTGGAAAGCGCCACACGAAGTGGCCAAGGGGTCTGAAGGCTTTAAGGTGGCTTTGGATGTGAGACTAATACTAGGGACAGTAGAGGTGAGGGCCAGCAGGACTGGTCCATGGTGGGGCGCTCTCCGCAAGGTGGGGCGAGGGCAGTGAGGACAGGGAAGGGACCACTGTGATGTGAGAGTGGGCAGTGATCACTCTGGGCAAGAACTGGGTGCCGGGGCTGGAGTGATAGCACAGTGGGGAGGACGTTTGCCTTGCACGCGGCCAACCCGGGTTCGATTCCCAGCATCCCATAGGGTCCCCTGAGCACTGCCAGGAGTGATTCCTGAGTGCAGAGCCAGGAGTAACCCCTGTGCATCGCCGGGTGTGACCCAAAAAGAAAAGAAAAAAAGAACTGGGTGCTGAATGCCTAAGAGAGAGAGAGAGAGAGAGAGAGAGAGAGAGAGAGAGAGAGAAAGAGAGAGAAATAGTGAGGGAGAGAAAGGGAGAAAGGAAGATAAAGAGAGAGGGAGGGAGACGAGACAGACAGAGAGACAGGGAGACAGAGAGACAGAGACAGAAGACAGAGAGAAGTGTCTGTCACAGAGGAAGGCTGTGGTGCACTGGTGAAGGGACGAGTGTTGGAACATTGCATGACTGAAACCCAACCCTGAACAACTTTGGAACTGTGCATCTCACTGTGATTCCACAATAACACACACACACACACACACACACACACACACACACACACTAACAAAGGGGCAGAGAGACAGACAGTGAGTCGGGAACATCTTTCGCACGCGGCCACTCTGAGTCCATCCCTGGAACCCCGTATGGTCCCCCAGCCCTGCCAGGGGTGAGTCCTGAGCACAGTCTCCACCGTGAGACTTGCTGTTACTGTTTTTGGCACAGCGAATACGCCACGGGGAGCTTGCCAGGCTCTGCCGTGTGGGCGAGATACTCTCGGTAGCCTGCCGAGCTCTCCGAGAGCGGGGGTGGAATCGAACCCGGGTCGGCCGCATGCAGGGCAAACGCCCTACCCGCTGTGCTATCGCTCCAGCCCTCAAGTAAACAAAATAAAATAAAATAAAAATGAAGTGGCTTTGGACAAGAATCTAAGCCCTTCTAGAGCACCCACCGAGCCGAGCCAGGCCGCGGATCCTTTAGTGGCCATTATTATTTTTTTTTTGAGGCTTAGTTGACTAATAACATCATATCAACTTCAGTTATCTATCACTGTGATTCATATTCGCATCTGTTGTGAAATAATTGCCGCCGTAAGCCTCGTGCATCCATCATGGTAACGGGCACACGCTCTGCAGCTCACTCAGCACCCTGCAAGCCCACAGCGCCCGAATTCCGCCTCCCAGATTATTTGCCTCATAATAGAAGTTTATGCACGTGGCCCTTTCACCCAACGCCCCGCGGCCAACCCCATAAGCCCCATCTCTACCCTTGGCAATTGCCAAATAGTCTCTGTACCTACAAGACTGAGTTTGTAATTTTTTTTTTTGGGGGGGGGGGTTGGGTCACACCTGGCAATGCACAGGGGTTACTCCTGGCTCATGCACTCAGGAATTACTCCTGGCGGTGCTCAGGGGACCATATGGGATGCTGGGAATCGAACCCGGGTCGGCCGCGTGCAAGGCAAACGCCCTACCCGCTGTGCTATTGCTCCAGCCCCTGAGTTTGTAATTTTAAGATTCCCCATGTGACCGGGGCTAGAGAGATAGTGTAGGGGTGAAGGCCTTTGCCTGGCATGTGGCTGACCCGGGTTCAAGCCCTGACACCCCCTATGGTTCCTTGAGCACTGCCAAGAGTGACCCCTGAGTAGAGAGTCAGGCGTTAAGTCTTGAGCCCCCAGACAAGCAGGATTCCCCATCTGAGTGAGACTCCTCGAACCACATTTGTCCTTGTGGATTTGTTTTATTTAGCATAATACCCTCCACACCCAGCCGTGTTGTCACCCTTACTATTTGAATAAAATCGAATAATTGAATAATATTTGAATAATATCTGAAGAGTATCCCTGTGCGTCCGCAGAGACCACAGTTCCTCTAGCCGCTGACGGACGCTTAGGATGTTAGCGGTACCTCGGTTGTTATAAATAATTCAGCCACTGCCAAAGCATAGTGCAGCGGGCTGGGCGCTGGCCTTGCACTCGGCTGACACAGAGTGATGTGGGTTCGAAATCTGAGCCCATGAAGAGTGATCCCTGAGCACAAAGCCAGGAGTAAGTCCTGAGCACAGCTGAGTGTGACCCAGAATATAAAAAGGAACTAACTAATCCTGCCACGAACTTGAGGGATCTTCAGGGAGGCTGAATCTCATCGTGGATTTGTTTCACCTTTTCCTGACTCAGGACTGTGTTCCCTGGGAAAGTGTCCCTTCAGATGTTCTGCCCATTTTTTCCATTGGGTTGGCGGGTGTTTTTTTGTGATTGAATTGTATGAGGTGTTTTTTTTTTTCTTTTTTGGCTTGTTTACTTTTTTATGTTTATGTATATCTAGTCTTAATACTTATCCATTACCAGAGAAAGGATTTCCACTTGTTTTCTTCTCTTCAGCAGACTGCCTTCCTATCCTGCTGATGAAAACCATCATTTCCTTTTCACACAGAAAATAAGCCCATTTATTTATTTTTGCTTTTGTTGCCTACTAGGTGTCAGACCCCAAAAAATCGTCTCAAAGACCTATATAAAAATATTTTCCTGGCGGTGCTCAGGGGACCATATGAGATGCTGGGAATCGAACTCGGGTTGGCCGAGTGCATGGTAAACGCCCTACCCGCTGTGCTATCGCTCCAGCCCCCCATATAAAAATATTTTCTGCCGGCTCATAGAAATAGTTCAGCAGACCACTATGGCTGGCCTGGGTTTGATCCCTGGCATCACAAAGAGTCCCCAGAGCAACGCCGGGGGTGGGGGGCATGGGGGGAGCCCTGAGTGCAGAGCCTGGAGTTACTCCCTGAGCACTGCTGGGTGGGCCCCCCCAACAAAACACTAACAAATACAATTTTAAAGTGCTTTTTCGTTTTTTTTTTAAATTATTATTTTTAATTTCATGAAAGAACCACGATCTACAAAGTTTTGGGAAATGCTTTCTGCCCGTGTTTCAGTTGGATTTGATGGTTCCAGGTCTTTCCCTCACTGAGTCCGTTTTGGCGCGTGGGCTAAGACCGAGGTCTGCTTTCATTCTTCTGCACGTGCGGACGGAGTTTTCCCAGCACCATTTGGTAAAGAGATTGTTCCTGCCGGGTATGTTTTTGACTCCTTTTGTGAGAAGATAATTGGCCATGTGTGTGAGGATTTATTTCTGGGCTCTCTGTTCCGCAATGCCAGGCTCTTTTGATTAGTGTAGTTTTGTAATGCGGTTTGGGAGCAGAAGGGCCGATGCCTCCAGCTCTGTGCTTCTCTCTCCACATTGCCGTGGCTCTGTGGAGTGGCTTCACGCAAGCAGGCTTCCTCAGATACAGGTTTTAGGATTATTCTTTTTCCTGTGAAAAGAGCCATTGGAATTTTGGTCGGGGTCTCACTGGATGTGGGTGGGTGTTCTACCTTGGGTAGAACAGACATCACAACATTCATTCCTTCAGCCCTGGGTGCTGCATATCTGACGATTCATTCCCGTCTCCCTCTGTTTCTCTCATCAGTATCCCTTTTTTTTTTGGCTTTTTGGGCACTGTAGCACTGTCTTCCCGTTGTTCATCGATTTGCTCGAGCGGGCACCAGTAACGTCTCCATTGTGAGGCTTGTTGTTACTGTTTTTGGCATATCAAATACACCACGGGGAGCTTGCCAGGCTCTGCCGTGCGGGCGGGATACTCTCGGTAGCTTGCCGGGCTCTCCGAGAGGGATGGAGGAATCTGACCCGGGTTGGTGGCTGCGTGCAAGGCGAATGCCCTACCCGCTGTCCTATCGCTCCAGTCCTTTTTGGGCACACCCAGTGATTTTTCACGTCCTTGCTTAAATTTATTACTAGAAATTGACTCTTTTTTTTCCTTTTTGGGTCACACCCGGCGATGCTCAGGGATTACTCCTGGCGGTGCTCAGGGGACCCTATGGGATGCTGGGAATCGAACCTGGGTCGGCCACGTGCAAGGCAAACGCCCTGCCCGCTGTGCTATCGCTCCAGCCCCAGAAATGGACTCTTTTTGACTCAATTCTTTTGTCTTGGGGCCACAGTTGGTGATGCCCAGGGCTTACTCCTGGCTCTGTGCTCAGGGACCCCTCCTGGCGGGGTTCCCGGGACCTTATGTAGTGCCGAGGGACCAAACCTGGGTCGGCTGCGTGCAAGGCAAGAGCTCTACAGGCTAGTCCATCGATTGCTCGGACCCGTGGCCCAGTCCTTAACCGGCAGCAGAACTGCCCGATTCCCACTGCGCGGTGGACCCCGTGGCTCCCGGACAGGTGAGCGGGGTCTCCTGCGTCACGGGTGGAGGGTTCTTGGCCCCAGCTCTGACTCCCAGGCCAGACTCCACCACACTGCCCGAGACAGGCGTGGTTCTCTCCAGCTCCTGGGGGCTTTTCATCCGAACCTAATCCCCTGTCATGTGCTCCGGGGCATGTCAGCAGCCTTTGCGAAGGTCTGGGAGGTCTCGGGCTCCGAGAGTGTTGCTGGGTAAGTCTCCAGCAGCTGCTGTCTGACAGGCTCTCTGCCCTGGACCCGGCCACACCGAGGGACTCAGGCCCAGCCACCCGGGGACTCAGGCCCAGCCAAGCAGGGGGACTCAGGCCCAGCCACCCGGGGGACTCAGGCCCAGACACCCGGGGACTCAGGCCCAGACACCCGGGGACTCAGGCCCAGACACCTGGGGACTCAGGCCCAGACACCCGGGGACTCAGGCCCAGCCACCCGGGGACTCAGGCCCAGCCAAGCAGGGGGACTCAGGCCCAGCCACACGGGGACTCAGGCCCAGCCACCCGGGGGACTCAGGCCCAGACACCCGGGGACTCAGGCCCAGACACCCGGGGGACTCAGGCCCAGCCACCCGGGGACTCAGGCCCAGACACACGGGGGACTCAGGCCCAGACACCCCGGGACTCAGGCCCAGCCACACGGGGACTCAGGCCCAGCCACCCGGGGGACTCAGGCCCAGACACCCGGGGACTCAGGCCCAGCCACCCGGGGACTCAGGCCCAGCCAAGCAGGGGGACTCAGGCCCAGACACCCGGGGACTCAGGCCCAGCCACCCGGGGGACTCAGGCCCAGACACACGGGGGACTCAGGCCCAGACACCCGGGGGACTCAGGCCCAGCCACCCGGGGACTCAGGCCCAGACACACGGGGGACTCAGGCCCAGACACCCGGGGGACTCAGGCCCAGACACACGGGGACTCAGGCCCAGCCAAGCAGGGGGATTGGTCCAGTCATAGTCCAGTCCCTGCACAACCAGGTGGCATCTTCTTTGCCAAGACACCGAACTTCCGGTGTCTGGGGACACATGCTGCCAAGAACAGTTCTGGGTCTTCCGGGGCTGGAGTGATAGCACGGCGGGTAGGGCGTCGACCCGGGTTCGATTCCCAGCATCCCATAGGGTCCCCCGAGCACCGCCAGGAGTAATTCCAGAGTGCAGAGCCAGGAGTAACCCCTGCGCATCGCCGGGTGTGACCCAAAAAGCAAAAAAAAAAAGAACACGGATGGGTCTTTTGTTTTGGGGGTCGACGCCCGTTGGTCTCAGGCTCTCTCCCGCCCCTGATCCGTCCCGGCAGGGCGCGGGGACTCTGCGGGACCGCGAGTGGACCTGGGGTTGCCGCGGGCAGGGCAAGCGCCCGCACCCCTGTGGCTCCCTCCAGCCCCGCGAGTGCTGCCCTGTGAGGCCTCCTGTGAGGTCCCTGTGAAACACGACCACTAAGTCGTCCACATGTGTGCTATCCGTGTTCTTGACAGGACATGGCACTGGGCGGCTGAGTCCTGTGCCGCGCACGGCGGGTGCAAGTGTGTGACTCCCAGGTCCCTGCGAGGCGCTCCGCCACAGGGAGCGGAGGGAGGGGCAGCAGGAGGGCTGCCAGCGCACGCCCACACCAGCCACAGGGGCGCACGGACGCTGGCCAGGCCCGGGGAGAAACCTAGAGCGACCCTGTCCTCCAGGGTCCTGGGCTTCCAGGACTGTCCAGCCCGCCCCAAGCCCCAGCTCCGGGGCACCAGAGGCCCTAGATAGCCCCGGACCCCCCGCGCAAGTCCTCCTGGCTAGGGAAGAGAAGACCCCTGGGCCTCTGAGGAGACTCCCTCCCCAGTGCTCTGTGCCCACGTCCCCTGTGTGGCCAGCACAATCTCCAAAGGACAGGGGCCCATCTTTGAAGCCTCTGGCGTCTAAATTTAGAAGTGTGGATTAAATAAAAATAAATGGGAGTTATGTAACGCCATGTCCCTCGTCACTGTCTCTCCCGGGGGGATAATCAGCCTTAATCAGCTAATGATGGGGCCTTGAACGGAGCCAATCCTCCGAGAGGCTATTAGGCTTACGTAAGGAGTGACATTGGCCGTGTGGATTAGGAGGCTTTTAAATGCACTCTCTCTCTCTCTCTCTCCCTCTCAGCGTCTGCTCCTTACCCACTCACTCAGACGCACATTCACGTACGTAAGCACATACATGCACACGTGCACACACACATACACACATGTGTACATATGCACATACATGCACACACGCATGCGTACACACACATGCACACACACAAGCACACACACGCACACATGCACATTTGTGCAAGCATGCGCACACACACATACACACATGCGCATGCACACATGCATGTGCACACACATGCAGATGCACGCACGCACGCACACACGCGCACATTCGTGCACACACGCTCACACACGCACATACACGCAGACGCGCGCATGCATGCACGCACAGCCGCCCACGGGCCCTCGCCACGTCCATCAAACGCTCCAGCTGCTTCGCCAGTCTGGGATCAGATACGCGCAAGCTGAGGGAAGGTTTTACTCATCAGGAGGTTCAAATTTATCGCCTAAAAATAAGTCACCTCAATCCATAATGACAGCTAATCCGGGAAAGAAAGGAAGGCTTTGCGGGGGGGGGGGCAGCGGAGTCCTCATTGTCAGGACTGTCTGTAACGGAACGGCCCGGGGGGGGGGTGTCAGAGCGCCCCGCCACGGGGGCCACACTCGGGCAGAGGTCAGGGTGCTGCTCCAGGACCCCGCGCCCAGCAGGGACCCCGTGGCCACGGGCCTGTCTACAGGGTCCGCTCTGTGTCACCTCCACCACAGGACTGTGGCCGTGACTGTCTGGGGCCTGAGCTCAGCCCTCAGCCCGGCGAGGACGAGCACTGTGCTCGGCTGACGAGGTCTCCCTCGTGCAGAAGGAGGAAACAGAGTCCGGTGCCTCGCGCCGCCTGCCGGGTGCAGGGGTGGAGTCGCGCTGCCTGCGAGTGCAGGGCAGGAGGTGCACACCTGGCCCGTGATGCAGCTCGTGGCTCACTGGCGGATGGGGAACCTGAGGTCCGAGGCGAGGCCTGGAGCCAGGGGTGGACCTGAGGCTCTGCCCGAGGCCGCTGTCGCTCTTCTGCCTCTCCGTCTGCGCCTGGCGCTGACCAGGACCCGGCCTCCCAAGGCCAGAGGCTTTTGGGCTTGCGACCTCCTGAGCCGTGAGTTCAGGGTCATCCGCGGGTCCCAAAGAGGAGGCCTGGGGCCTGCCCCGCTGCTGGACAGCCCTCCGTGGCCGCCACCGTCTGCCCTGTGCATGCCGCCCTGGCAGGGCAGGACTGCCGGTGAGGATGTCCCCGCGGGACAAGGACACAGAGGCCCCAAGGACGCTGGGCCACGCCGCCCCTTTGGGCTGTGCTTGGCGGCACAGGGTCCCCCGGCTCGGCCAGCAGCACGTCCCTCAGTGGCCGCAGCACAGGAGCCCCAAGGGGGCCACGGGGCGTGGCCGGGCCCAGCCAGCACCCTGGGCCCTGAGCTGGCTGGCACCATGCCCGGGGCCCCTGCTCAGGTTTCACCGAGCCCCCCGCAGGACAGTGGGAATCACCGCTCCCAGCCATGTGGCACCTCACTCCAGCGCCCAGCGTCCCACCCAGCATGTGCTGGACGCCAGCAACGCTTCTCGGTGGCCGCGGGGCCTCTCCTGGCCGTCCACTGCCCTCATCAGTCACGCATTCTCCGGGCACCCTTCCACCCCAGCCCCCTCCAGCCCCGGGCCCGCCTCCCTCTGGCCCACCACCTCCTTCCGAGGGGCCTCTCTGAGCTTTCAAATCCTTGCTGACACAGTCCCCTGGGGTCCAGGTGAGGCGTCCCACAGGCTAACGTCGACGAGAAACGGGTAGGCTGGGCCGCTTCAGAAATGGCGGAGCAGGGAGTGGGGACCAGGTCCTGGCTGGGCGCTCACACACACACACACACACACACACATGCACATACACAACACACACACACGCACACACACACGCACACACACGCACACACACGCACACACACACACACACACACACACACACACACACACACAAGGTCACTTCGGACCTTGGCCTGGCTGCGTTGCATAACCCGAGGGCGTGGCTGCTGTGTGCTCAGTGCGAGGGTGTCCCGGCAGCAGCGAGCGGGCTGGGGCCCGCGGTGGTGGGGGCGGGGCGGAGCCTGCCGTCCCGTCCTCGGCCCACCTCTCAGCTTGGACCCTCCTCGGAGTGTGCAGGGGGCATCAATGACCCACAGAAACGGCTCCGCCTTGAAGATAAACTTCAAGGCCGGCCCTCCCAGCAGATAAGCCAGGGAGTGTCTGTCCCGCCTGGTTGCACAATTTGGACCATGGACCCCCCACCGCCGCCGTGGACTTGAGCCTTTCTTCACAGCTCGTTAATTGGAAGCCGCCCGCAAAAACTCCCGGAGAACCGTCGTTTCCAAATTCCTGGCCTTGGGATGCTCTTTCCTCGCCACAAACTCCGTCTTGGATCCCCCCCATCCCCGTCCCCAGCTCCTGTCCTCGAGGCACGGAAAGCACTTGGGGGCACCGAGGCAGGGCCGACCCCTCACCCCACTCCAGGACCCTGGGGCGCCCCGTGTGGGAGCGAGAGGCCCGGCCGACCGGGGTGCAGGCCGGGAGCAGGCAGGCCCCGGAGGGGTTAAGGGAAGCGCTGCTGACAATCCGGGATCCTGTGATTGTCACGTCTATTTTTGTCACCTGTTTGCCTTTCGAGCTCCGTGTCGCTCCAGCTGACGTTTAAATGAGTTTGCACTGGCAGTGCCCACGCCAGCGGGCGTCGTGGGTGCAGCGGGGGCTCGGGGTGGGCTGGGCGGCTGCTGGAGGTGGATTTGGGGTTCCCGGATCGCCCGGGGTTACCGGGGACTCCTGAGACGTGTTACCGAGTGAAGGCAGGACATGTGGCTGGGACCGTCTCCGCTCTCCCCGGCCCTGGCGTGCTGTGTGACCTCGCCTGGGGTTCTCTCCCTCTCTGTTCTTCCCAAGTGCCACGCGGCCCTGCTCTGGAAACAGAAGCGCTCGCCCCGCGTGACCTGAAGTCGCAGGGTCAGAGACGCATTTTGGATTCTGGTCACGTGGCCTCGGGACCCTCCTCTGGTCACGTGGCGAGGAGGCCGTGCACCAGCGCCTCACACCCGCCACCCACCCCCTGCCCTGCTCGTCTTCGCGGGGTCCCCTGGCCCCGAGCAGCTGGAGCGACGTGCTGCTCCCTCGGCATTGCTCCCTGGGCCCTGCCGGCCGCTGTTTATGTGCGTGGCCCACGCTGGCTCCTGGAGCCTTGCTGACCTCAGTGAAGGACGCAGGGCAGGTGCGCAGCGGCGTGAGGAGGGGCGGGGCCAGGAGGAAGGGGGGGCGGAGGGCGGAGGGCAGGGGTACGATTGTCCGCTGGGGGGTGGCAGGGCAGGCATCGCTCTCCCGAGTTCCCAGCAGCGCTGCCATGCCAGACCCCTGTGGCCCCCTCTGCCCAGTGCCCTCGGGTGACACGTCACACGGGGGGACACACCTGGACACTGGGAAAGCCCCGAAGGTTGCGGGCGACGAGAGGCCACCTCGGGTCCTTAGGCCCTGACCTGTCCCCTGGAGAAGGTCCCTGCAGCCCGGGCCCGTGTCCCCTCTGTCCACACCCAACACGGCGAGAGCTGGGCTCCGGCCTCAGTGCACCTGGCTTGGGGTCCGCAGTGTCTGGTGGCCTCGGGGCGTGCCCCCGTCCGGCTGGGACTCAGGCTGTGGTGGCCGCAGCACACGGCAGGGGCTCCCGCGGGGCCCAGGGGAGCCCGGGGCACGGACGGCACCTTTGGGCACAAGGACATTCACACGGGCAGGAATCAGGGTCCCCGGGAAAGGGCCGGGGCCACGGGACAGCGGAGAGGGCGCCGGCCTTGCATGCAGCTGACCCCGGTTCGAGCCCTGGCAGCCTCCGATCCCCTGAGCCCCACTGGGAGTGATCTCTGAGCACCAGGCCAGGAGCAAGTCCTGAGCACTGCTGGGTGTGCTCCCCCCAGATAAAAAATCAGAAAGAAATAAAAATGCTGAAGTGTCTGGGCAGGCGCTGTCAGGGAAGACAGAGGAAAGCCGCCGAGGGGGCCTGTCGCCGCCCCCCCAGCACCCGCCTTCACCCTCCGCGGGCCCCTGGGGACTCTGGGGTCACTGGCGGAGGCAGGGACATGCCAGTGAGGGGCCGGCAGCCCGAGTGCGGCCCCTGCCCACACTCTCCCGGTTCTGCCCTCTGAAGGCGTGTCTGCTAACCGCCGCCCTGGACTTCCTGTGGGGAAACTGAGGCAGTGAAGATGCGGCCCTTCCCGCAGGTTCCAGCGGGGCTCGTGGGGGTGGCGCGGTGTCGGGAGTCTGGCCGTCTCCGCGTGAAATGGAGACTTCCTGGAAGGCCCAGCTCATGGAATCTTCTGGAAGGCTGGAGAAGGAGGCAGGGAAATGCAGGAAGGAGTCGGGCCAGGCGGGGTGCCTTGGTGTGACCCGTGGACGGGTCTCTGGGCAGAGGGGGCCCTGGTGGCGGACAGCCCCGAGCCTCTGGGGTAACTGCGCCCCGACTTTGCCATGGGGCAGGTCCTGTGGGTCAGGGTGCACGGCGGGCTTCCAGGAAGGGTGGCAAGGCCAGAGGGGCCCTCCAGGTCACGGCGCCGAGAGACTGTGGCACTGTAGAAGGCCTTGTAGAAGGGCTCGGGCAGAGGAGCTGGACACGGCACCGCTTCCCTGTCCCTTCCCACCCCCGTCTGTCCAGGGAGGCCCTCGGCCGCTCCGGAAGCCAGCGGCTTGGGCCGGGGTCAGTGGCTTTCCCGGGTGTGTGTGTGGTGGGGTGCGGGGTGGGGGCTAGTGTTTGGGCCCTGCAGGCTGCCGGGGGTCTCCGCTGTGGGTCTCGGGGGAGGCACTGCCTGACTGACCGTGGCAGAGCACGTGGAGGCGCCGAGGCCCCTCAGGCCAGGCCCGGTCACTCCTCGGGCTTTGCTGGTCACAGCAAGTCACAGAGTCGGGTTCCAGGAGCCGGAGGCCCCTTGCCCAGGGGGCCGCCTTCCTTCCGCTCACGGACGAGACGCGCCTCCGAATCTCCCCAGATGCTCCCAGCACCCCCCGACCCCAGCTGTGAGCACTGAGACTGGCCCTGGCGTCTGTCCTTGGGGCCTTTCCGTCCCCCCCCAAAGCTAAGGAGACGGTGAGGGCGGGTGGGAGGGCGCCGGGCCCCGTCAGCTCAGCAGAGACGGTGGACACCGCCCCCAGGCAGCCCGGCACATCCGCCCTGAGCCCCAGGGACCCCCACGAGGGTCCGGGTGAGCAGCACCAGCCAAGGCTTCGGGGACTGGACCACCCCAGGGCCGTGGCGGGCCTCCTGCTCCGGGCCGGGCCCCGCCCTGTTCAGAGGACGCCGCCTCTAGGTGAAGACCCCAGGCTGCCTGTGCCTCGGGGGGTCTCCGGACTCCCCAGGCCCCCTCCTCTCTGCTCCTGGAGGGGCCAGGGTGCAGCGCTGTGTGCAGGGCTTTGCGGCCCCCCACCCCCACGCGAGGCCTGGGGGACGCCTGCTGCCCACCCGCCCCCGCCCCCGCCCCGCACACACTGGCTCCCGCGGGGGTCCAGCAGGCCGGGTCACACGGCAGGGATCAGCACCCCCCCTCCCCCGGACCAAAATAGTCTTCTGTTCGGTGACCTGTCCTGGGGCAGGTGCGGGAGGCGTCTGCGGGACGCTCCGGAGAAAGGTCTGGGCCCAGGGGACGCTTCTCCGACGTCAGCGCCAGCCCGCCCTCTCGCCACTGCGCATGCCCGTAACTCTACCTCCTGCCCTCTGGGGGTCACACCTGCCCCCCAACTCCTCCCTAGTTCCTTGCCGGAGGCTGGTCTGCCCTCCCGGCCTGCAGCCACGCTCCCGACACGAGGTGCCCGTTAAACACCACCTGCTCCTCTTGTGCCTCATTTTATTTTTTTTGGGGGGGGAGGGCTTTTTGGGTCACTTCCGGTGATGCTCAGGGGTTCCTCCTGGCTCTGCGCTCAGGAATCACTCCTGGCGGTGCTCGGGGGACCCGCTGGGATGCCGGAGATCGAACCTGGATAGACCGTGTGCCAGGCAAGCTCACTCCGGCCCCTCGTGCCTCATCCTCGGCACCCAGAGCCCTCCCCCAGGGAGCCAAGGGACCCCCCCCAACCCGGGACTCTGCAGGGCTCAGCCTGACACATGTTCCTGCTGCAGCCCTTGGCCCGGGGCCGCTGTGCTCCGTGGGGGAACTTCGCTTTTCCCTGGGCAGGACCCGTGGGGCTGCCTCCGCACCCACGCCCACGCCCTGCCGCTAAACTGGGTCAAGGGAGCCCTCCCACCCCCGCCCCCATCCCGGCCTCGCCCCTTGCCCCGGGGGCCTCCCCGGGCCCAGCATCCTCCCACTGCTCACAGCTCTTGGGTAACTGCAACTGTCCTAGCGGGGCACTGAGGATTCTCAGAATCACAGAGTTGTGCAAAACTTCCAGATGGTCCCGGGCTGAGGTTCCCATGGGAATTCCCTGGGGCAGGGGCGAGTGGGGTCCAGGGGCCTCTCCCTGCCCAGGGAGCTGGCCTCTCCCTGCCCAGTGTGTCTGGTAAAAAAAATGTTTGAGGGGTTGGAGCAACAGTATAGACGGTAGGGCGTTTGCCTTGCACGCGGCTGACCTGGGTTCGATTCCTGGCATCCCATAGGGTCCCCCGAGCACTGCCAGGAGTGATCCTGAGTGCAGTAACCCCTGTGCATCACCAGGTGTGACCCAAAAAGCAAAAAAAAAAAAAAGTTTGATTTGGGGTTAGCGATGTTCATATGCACACACCTGGCGATGTTCATAGCTTCCTCGTGGCTCTGCACTCGGGAATCACTCCTGGCAGTGCTCAGGGACCCAGTGGGAGGCCAGAGCTCGAACCTGGGTCCGCTGCATGCCAGGAAGTGCCCTTGCTGCCGCTGTCCTATCGCTCTGGCTCCAGTTTTCCTCTGGGGTGTATGATCGTTGCGTGTTTGTGGTGTGTGTGTGTGTGTGTGTGTGTGTGTGTGTGTGTGTGCACATGTTTCTCTCAGCCACCCAGAGGGGGACAGACACTGGGCAAGGGGGGTTCCAGGAGACCGTCGCAGTGTTCCAGGATGGCCAGGCCAGGAGTGGGAAGGGGTTGGGGGCAGTCGGGGCGCGGGCATGGCCGGGGGTCGCTGTGCGGCAGTGGATTGCGGGGAGACGGCCCTGTCTCCACCGACCCGGGAGCCCCGGCTCACCGCCGGCCTGTGTCGGGTCCAGCTGGACCCTCTGGCCCAGGTGCCAGGTGCCGTCCCGCCCTCCCCGCGGAGAGGAAGTGGCAGGGCAGGAGTTGGCTGATTTGTCACCGGGGCCTTGGCACCAGCTCCCCAGAAGCCCATGACTCAGAGCAGGGCGCCCAGCCCCCGGGTCCCGTGGGGGGGTCAGCACAGAGCCCCCCTCTGCTGAGGGGCCCCGCGTCTACACGGCCGCCCACACCCCCTACCCCGGACACGCCTCCGCGGGTCCTACGGCCCAGGGCACGGACACCGACTCCGGACTCAGGACAGCGGGAAGTTGGCTCCCGCTGGTGAATCCGCAGGGTCCGTGGTGTGTCGCTGGAGCCCCCTGCAGCCAAGTCCCTCGGCACCCCCCTCCCGGCCACCCAGCCCGAGTCTCTGCCCTCAGGGGGCTGTTGCTTCCTAGACTCGATGACGCTTTACCGGCTTCTAAGACACGCAGTGGGCGGGTTGTTTTCTGTCCTCTCTCACCTCTCAGAGGAGGTAAGTGTCATCGAGGCAGGGATCCCCACCAGGCTGGCTCCCCGCTGTGCCCCAGGGCCTAGAGCCATCCCTGGCACAGAGTAAGTAGGTGCTCAATAAACCTCCACTGATGGAAGGACTGTGTGAACACTCAGGCGTGCTCGGTCTTGGCTGTTCCCAGCTAGACCTCGGGCCTCTCTGAGCCCCTTTACACCCCCCCCCGCCCCCTGCCCCCTGACGGTTCCTCCCCAGAGGGTGGCGGCAGGGGCTCTGGGAAAGTCTGTTCTTTGCAAGTCTGACCCCGATCTCAAGGTCCCGGCCGGGGCTCTGCATTTTGGAGGCTCCCGGGGCTCTGAGGTGAAGGTGCCACTGGTCCAGGGGCTAGTCACATGTCACGAGAAAGACAGCCACGACCCAGACGGCCACCCAGGATGGACTGTCCACAAGCTGGCGCGGCTACTCTGCAGCAGGAGCCGGAGGGGCAGGAGTGGCAGAGGGGGGTGAACGCAGAGGTGTGGGCACTCGGGACGGAGGGGCCATGAGGGCAGCTGGGGCAGGGGGCAGGGGCATGGCCCAGACACCCCTGTGACAAGCACCTCTGGGGCCCGGGGCAAGACCCCCTGGATCCCCGGGGTCAGCTTCCCCCTGGCCGATGGCAGGTGGCGGCAGTTGGGACCACCAGAGAGTCCCTCCAGCACCCGGCCGTGTTGCCATGGCGACGGCGGAGGCGGAAGAGTGACACGTGCTGGTGGCCCTGCTTGCACCACGGTGGCCGCTGTCCCCTCAGCCAGAGTCTGTGGCCAGGCCCAGGGTGGTGATGGGAGGCGCTGTCGAGTGTCGAGTGACGAGTCTGGGGCTGGGGGACGTGAAGGGCAGCGGGAGGGAGGGTGGTCTGCTAGAGAGGCGGGCCCTGGACCCAGGACTGCAATAGCAGAGTGGCTCACAGAGACAGTGCTCCCACAGGGGCCGGTGTGCGGGGCCTCAGCCAGTGTGTGTGTGTGCATGGGACAGCGCCTCCCAGTGCAGGAGGACTGTCCCTCGGGGACCGTCTCATGGGAGGGGGCAGGTCCCATGGGAGGGGGCTGCTGGGGATGAGACCCCCGGGACAGCCGGGCTGGACCCCCCGGCGTCAGCAGAGGGGCGAGGTCTGCTCGGGGCCTTTTGATTGTCCCCTGTCTCTTCTCCGGGGCTGGTTTAATGTTTCACCGCGGGCACTTACTGGATCTGGAGCTAAAATAAACAGCGGGCAGCGGGCAAACAACGCCACTGTGTGTTTCCCTAACGTTGCCCAGGGTGGCCCAGCAGGGAGGGGGCAGCGTGGCGGGAGGTTTGCTGGGGGAGGGGGGACGAGCGGGGGAGGGAAGGGCCCGAGGGTCCGGGTTCGAGTGATCCCTGCCATTTCCCACTGCCTGTCCCCCACCAGCTCCAGCCCCCAGGGATCATGACAGCCCCCCGCCCCGACCCTGTGGGGTGCGTGGTAAGTTCCGAGCGCGCGGAGGGCAGGGCGGGGTGCGGAAGGAATACTCCGTTAGCGCCTGTGGCTGCTCCCCAAGGCTCGCTGACTGGCCCAGGACGATGAGCGGAAATTCCACCCACGCAGGTGAGCTCTTGGGGCCTGGATCTCTCTGTCCCGCGGGCTTGGTGACGAAGCAGACACTCAGGGTCCAGTGCTCCTGCGCCCAGCCCCCAAGGCTTGAGTGAACCTGCTCCTGCTTCCACACACCATCAGCCCCCCCTCTTCAAGTTCTGCTGCAGAAACGACCCCTCCCCACTCCGCCCTGCACACCCCTGGGCCTTGTCCATGCCGTGCCCTCTGCTCTGAGTCCCCTCCTCCTCACTTTTCCTAGTGGAGAAACTTCCACATCCTTCTTGAAAATTTCTCCCTGCCCTGCCTCCCTCCACGGACGTCCTTGCCATAGCAATTAGGCGGGAAAAAGAAATAAAGAGGATTCAAATCAGAAAAGAAAAAGCCAAATAACCAACATTTGCAGACGACACCAAAGCCCTGAAGCCTCCACCAAGTCACTTTTATTTATTTATTTTGACTTTTGGGGTCACATCCAGTGATGCTCAGAGGTTACTCCTGGTTCTGCACTCAGGAATTACGCCTGGTGGTGCTTGGGGGACCCTATGGGCTGGCCGCATGCAAGGCAAGTGCCCTCCCCACTGTACTATCGCTACAGCCCCAGCAAGGCACTTTTAGACACAATAAACTATGACAGTCTAGGAGAGGTTTCAAAAGCAGCACACAACAAAACCTGCTTTATTTCTAGGTACAATAGAGAACTGGAAGAGAAGGGAACTAAAACAAACAAACAAACAAAAAACCCGCTTACACATAGTCCAAAAAAATCAAGAATGAAAAAATCTGCTTAATAAAGAAGGTGGATGACTTCTTAGACCTTGAAACCTGTAAGTCACTGCTAAAAGAAACCCAAGTATACACAGGAAATAGAAAAATACTCCAGGCTCTTGGATTGAGAGAATTGTTAAAGGGGCTACTACCTAAAGTTTATACAGGCCCAGCGCAATCCTGACCCAAAATTCCAATGGCATTCTACAAGGACAAATAAAATATAAAAATCATTACCGAAAGTTGTATGGAGTCATACAATTCCTAATATCTAAATCAATTATGGGGTAGGAGGAAGAAGGAGAAGGGAGACATTTCTTGACTTTATTGTAAATTGTACAATGATTATATTGTAAAGTGAAAGAAATCAAAATGGTGTGGTCCTGCCATAAAAACAGACTCTCAGACAGATATATAGAGAAACAAAGACAGAGAGTGAGAGAGAGGGAGAGATAAGGAGGAGGTGGAGGAGGAGGAGGAGGAGGAGGAGGAGGAAGAAAAGGAGGAGGAGAAAGAGGAGGAGGAGGAGGAGGAAGAGGAGGAAGAAGAGGAGGAAGAGGAAGAAGAAGAATAGGAAAGGAAGAGGAAGAAGAAGGAGAAAGACAAAAGAAAAAAGAGGAAGAAGAAGAAAAGAAAAAAGAAAAGAGAAAGAAGAAAAGAGGAAGAAGATGAAGACAAAGAAGAAGAAGAAGGAGGAGGAGGAGGAGGAGGAGGAGGAAGAAAAAGGAGAAGGAGAAGGAAGAAGAAGAAGAAAAAAAAGAAGGAGAAGGAGAAGAAGGAGAAGGAGGAGGAGAAGAAGAAGAAGGGAGAAGAAGAAAGAAAGAAGGAAGGAAGGAAGAAGAAGAAGAAGAAGAAAAATAAGGAGAAGGAGAAGGAGAAGGAGGAGGAGAAGAAGAAGAAGGGAGAAGAAGAAAGAAAGAAGGAAGGAAGGAAGAAGAAGAAGGAAAAAAGAAGAAGAAGAGGAGGAGGAGGAGGAATCTGGGACACTGGTGGGGGGTGATGGGGGAACCTGGGGACACTGGTGCTGGGATGTGTACACTGGTGGAGGGATGGGTATTAGAATATTGTAGGACTGAATCTAATCATGAATAGCTTTGTAAGGGTCTATCTCACTGTGATTCAATTAAAAACAAAGTTAAACACACACACACACACACGCACACACACACACACACACCAAACTCTCAGACCAATGGAGAACTGAGAGCAGAAACTCTTGGGTGGACGAACATTTGGTCTCTGCGGAGGAGACAGGAGAGTGGGCGGGGCAGACTTACACAGCCAAGCCTCACAGACTGGTGCTGAGAGGACTTGGTCAGCCCCGCGCCCCGCAAATACACATCCTTCCCTGGCACGGTGCACAAAGCTCACTCAAAATGCAACGGAGACCTGGCCAGGCGGACCAAACCCATCAACGATGCGAGGAAAATGCTGCAGGACGGTGCCACACGCCCGCCATCAGCGGCGTCTTCGATGCTCTATCTCCGTTGGCAAAGAAAACCAAGAAGACGTGAATAGGGTCTCAGGAAATGAAGAAGCGTCAGACTGCAAAGGAAATGACAGCGACAATAAAAATATCCCACTGAAGTCAGGCGCGGGTGGCAGATCTGCTACCAGACAGCCCCCCTCGAGCATTGCCGGGTGGCCCCCAGGCCCCCGGACATGGCTGTGGTGGTCTCGGTGGCCCTGGCACCAAGGGCACAAGCAGAGCCACACCCTCGGGCCCCAGCTCTGAGTGTCACAGCCTGAACATCACCAGCATGGTCCCCGGACCCCCAGGCACCTCTGAGATCCCCCCACTAAGAGAAAGAAAATATCGGCGCGCCGCAGATCTTACAGGGGGCTGACCCCTTGGGGGTCTAAAGCATCTGCAGGATCCAGCAACGGAAAGAGCAGCTCCCTCACCAACACGGGGGCAGAGGAGCTGAACAGAGACTTTTGCAGCCAGAGAGCTGGCAGGCGGCGCCTGGGAAGGATGCGTCCAGTGGCTAGCGGGGTGATCAGAGCGACTGGGAGAAAGCACCCCACAGCTTCGAGACGGGCACACGGCACAGAGAGCGGAAACCCCCAGTGTTGGCGTGAGGGGAAGGGGAAGGGCCCCTCTTTCGCCGTCGGTGGGACCGCTGTTTGGTTCAGCTTCGGTGGAAAACGGCAAGGAAACGTTTCC
This sequence comes from Sorex araneus, assembly GCF_027595985.1. Taxonomy (NCBI): domain Eukaryota; kingdom Metazoa; phylum Chordata; class Mammalia; order Eulipotyphla; family Soricidae; genus Sorex; species Sorex araneus. Next base: position 9,688,341 of record NC_073305.1, read on the forward strand.
GAAAGTGCAAAAGAGATCTCCCGCACAAGCACGCCAGCAGCCCCCTCCTCGTGTCGACCCCCGGAGTGCAGGGACAGGCGTTTGGAAGGCGTCTGCGCGCCTGTGTGTTCACTGCGGGTCCCCGGGGGCACCGGCTGAGGGCTGGAAGCAGCAAACAGCCGGCAACGGAGGACGGGAAGGAAACGGGTCCAGTCCCCGGAAGAATACAACCCCCTGAGAGGAAAGATGAAATCCGGCTGCAGCTGCAGCTGGGAGGAGGCTCCCGGGGCCGAGGTGAGCCAAGTAAGTCAGGGACGGGGTACAGAAGGCTGGAGGGGCTTGGAGAGAGGCCGAGGAAGAGGGGGGCCCTGGCCAGCGAACCCCGCCCCCAGAGCCTGGCACCAGACTGAGGTTCTCAGTGGGGGGTGATTTGGAGCCAGCAGCTTTATCCCTGAGTGAAGAATTGAAACCAGGGGCTGGAGCGATGGTCCAGCAGGGAGGGCACTGGCCTTGCACGCGGCCGGCCCGGGATGGACTCCTGGCATCCCCTGGGCCCCCCCAAGCACTGCCAGAAGTGACTCCCGAGTGCAGAGCCGGGAGTGACCCCTGAGCATCCTGCCTCCCCTCAAAAAAAAATGAAATCAGGGTTGAGAAGATAGTGCAGTGGTGGGCATGCACGCAACTGAGGGTCAGTCCTGGCACCATGGGGTCCTCGGACCTGAGCATCACTG